>NW_010565353.1:0-67475 GCF_000687285.1 Phaethon lepturus
GATGTTGTCTATCTGGACTTCTGGAAGGCCTCTCACACTGTCCCCCACACCAGCCTTCTCTCTCAATTGGAGAGATACGGATTTGATGGCTGGACTGTTGGGTGAATGAGCAATTGGTTGGATGCTGGCATCTCTCTGGTAGTGGTCCATGGCTCAATGTCCAGATGGTGACTGGTGATGAGCAGTGTCCCTCAGAGGTCTGTATTGGGACCAGTACTCTTTAATATCTTCATCAATGATACAGACAGTGGGATTGAGTGCACCCTCAGCAAGCTTGCAGACAACACCAAGATGAGTGGTGTGATTGAGATGCCTGTGGGAAGGAATGCCATCCAGAGGGACCTGGACAGGCTTGAGAGGTGGGCCTGTGTGAATCTCATGCGGTTCAACAAGGCCAAGTGCAGGGTCCTGCACATGCCTTGGGGCAATGCCTGGTATGAATACAGGCTTGGGGATGAAGGGATTGAAAGCATCCCTGCCAAGAAAGGCTTGGGGGTACTGGTGGATAAGATGAGTGGTGTGATTGAGATGCCTGTGGGAAGGAATGCCATCCAGAGGGACCTGGACAGGCTTGAGAGGTGGGCCTGTGTGAATCTCATGCGGTTCAACAAGGCCAAGTGCAGGGTCCTGCACATGCCTTGGGGCAATGCCTGGTATGAATACAGGCTTGGGGATGAAGGGATTGAAAGCATCCCTGCCAAGAAAGGCTTGGGGGTACTGGTGGATGAAAAGCTGGATAGATCCCAACAATATGCTCTCACAGCCCAGAAGGCTGACTGTATCCTTGGCTACATCTAAAGCAACGTGGCCAGCAAGTTGAGGAAGGTGATTCTGCCCCTCCATTCTGCTCTGGTGAGACCAGATGTCTCACTGGTGTCCAGCTCTGGAGCCCTCAGAATGGGAAGGACATGGACCTATTGGAAAGGGTCCAGAGGAGGGCCACAACAATGGTCTGGGGGATGGAACACCTCTCCTATGAGGATAGGCTGAGAAAGTGGGGTTGTTCAGCCTGGAGGCTCCGGGGAGACCTTATTGTGGCCTTCCAGTACTTAAAGGGGACTTATAAGAAAGATATGGACAGACTTTCTGGCAGGACCTGTAGCAATAGGACAGGAGGTAATGGTTTTAAACTAAAAAGAGGGTAGATTTCTACTAGATCTAAGGAAGACATTTTGCACAGCGAGGGTGGTGAAACACTGGCCTAAGTTGCCCAGAGAGGTGGTAGATGCCCCATCCCTGGAAACATTCCAGGTCAGGTTGGATGGGGTTCTGAGCAACCTGATCCATTTGCAGATGTCCCTGCTCATTGCAGGGGGGTTGGACTAGATGACCTTTAAAGGTCCCCTCCCACCCAAACTATTTTGTAATTCTATGAGTCTATGGTTCTATGAAGTTAGTACACCAAAAGCTCCCAAATGTAGACTTATAAACCATAGACATTTATATTCAGCTTATTGAATTATGCCAGGGCACGGTGGGGGCTGGAGGCTCCTTGAGGTGCATTGCAGCGGGTGGTGGAGTGTCCCCAGGGCAGAAAGGCAAGGGCCTGGCAGCCAGTGCCCATCCCACCACCCCAGCCAGGAGCAGGGCAGCTGGGGTGCGCTGCAGGCAGCCCCAGTCCCTGGCACTGGGCACCTCTCTGGGAAGTGGGGATGGGACACGGCAAGGCTCAGACATGGGCCCGCGTATGGGGTTCATGTTCCACATCAACAGAGGACATGGTCTGTGATGGGCATTGCAGTGCAACATCTGCAGCACAGCTCAGAATGGGGACAAGCAGGGGAGCCCCAGCTTAAAAGTAGATCCCAAGCAAAAGCAGTTTTGAAATGCATGCAGAGGGTAAAGGCCTATTAATATTTTATTTTTCTGGAACAAATGTGGGTTTTGTGGTTACTTTCTGGAATCTTTTTATCTTTTCAACCTGAGGTTACTCCCTGTTAAAAAAAAGACTGCATGACATTTAACAGCTGAGATACCTCTTGTGAAAAATGTTTGCAGCTGAAGTCAATTTCTAATGCATCTTAAATAGGTAGAAATTTTTGTTGAAGAGAATTTGTTCTTCAGTTAGCCTGTCACTGCAAAACCTAATAGGCAAGACTGAAATTTATTTAACAAAATGAATAATGATTAATTATATGTCTACAAAGTATTTCTTCTGCAGGCTCTGGAAACACTTTGGAGACTGCTAGCCCAGTCAGAACTAGCAGTAGGACTCATTTGTATCACTATATTTATAAGTAATTACAGCAGTCTTTCTTCACTAGCAAAGTTATGAATGAGATATTTTTGGTTTATAGAAAAGGAAAAAAAGTACAACTTCTTCAGTTTTAAGAGCAGAGAGGAGTCAGATTTTCAGTAAACTAGAAATTTAGGAGCTGCAATGGGCTTAATACTTTGAAAAGTATTATGGAGACATACTTATGTTGTTAATAATAATTTCTGATGAGGAAGTTGAAAGTGTATTAAATATGTGAAACACAATCCTTCAACGCCTCTGTACATGGGACTGTTGAACATCTGGAGATCTGGCCCTGTTTCCCTGCATTTGACACCCAAACTGTTTTCTTGCTTCCAGCAATATCAAATCTACTCTTTATTCCTCATATCAATCACACACTGAACCGTATTCTTACATTCTTGCACACATCCCACTTCTTGTTTGCAAAATCACCTGATATTCATGAGGATGTTATTCTCATATCCATGAGGAAAATTACAAAACAAATCAGACAAATATATATATTTTAAACATCTTTCTGGTCTCTGCAACAACTCCAGTTTTTGAAACAATACATAAAATTTTAGTAGTATTAATAAAGCACAATAAGAAGAGTGCTGGAACAGTAACTTAATGCTCGCTATAGCTCGGTTTCACCTTTCCTCTCCTGTCCTGAATCCAGTGTCTTCTTTCACCTCTCTGCCCTCATTCTCCTGAGTATGTTGTCTGCAGGATTCTTTTGAAAACTGTCCAAAAGAGAAAAAAAAACTTGTTTTAAAATTGATTTCTTGCAAAGCTCTAGGCCATCCATGGCTAAGTCATTTGTTGAATAAGCTTGATCTCCTAATTTGCCTTTCACATAAAACAGAAATCTATACCTTTTGGAATGTCCTGTGCCCACTTACTCCCACAGTGAAGCTATATTTAATATTGATCATTTTTAAAGAAACATTTGGTTTATTTTCTTCAGACAATGTTTATAAAAATACATAGGAGCCCAAGGGCTGCACCAAGTACCGCAAATGAGCAGCCAGGCTTCCTCCACAGTGAATGAGTTGCACCAGAATGACATCCAGCTCCCCTCATGCGCACACAGACACACACAAACACACACATAGAACTGTCTAAAATTAAAGTTTCAAAATACCACACATAAAGCACGTCTAGGCAACCCTGAAACCTAAGCTCCTGGATGAAGGCAAATCCATTTTTACACCAGGATGTAAAACCTAGATTCTGTCCCTGATTATGAGTTTTCTTGAACGAATGGCTGGGACCTGCCTTTTCCTTTTCAAATAGACCCTTGCTCCATAATAGCTTACAGGTTGAAGAAAACAAGACTTTAAAGGGACTCACAGGTACATCCAGTGCACCCCAGCAGATCGCACTAATCAGGAGACCAGCCCTGATGCTGTTACCGGTGTGCCATGGTGCGCTGGTATCCAGTGAAGCTGAGTTAGCAGTATAAGGAGGCCTTGATTGTGTATACGATTTTAATTCTGTTCTGATTAACATATGAAATTAATTGTTTATGTGGCATCTATTTTTAAAGTATCTTCTTATCATTTTCCCACATAAGCATGCTATGCCTGACAGGGTTTGTTGCATTACTCTCGCTCGCAAAATAAAAATAAAAAAAAAGGTGGTGATAATAAGTGGACTTTTTATGGAATTAAATCTTTAGATGGCCCTGTCTGGAGTACAGAGTAGATCTCCATTAGATGAGACGGAGGGAATGAACAGTGTAACACCTGTACTGAGCTAATTTGCATGTTTGACCCACTTCTATGAGCCCCGTGTTTCATAGCCAACCTGCTGCCAGGGAATTGTACAGATGATGAATTAACAATGCCCTGTCAGCATTCTCTAATAGCACTGTGGTAAATCTCTGCCCTGAATTCATACTGCATGGAGATAAACACCACTGCCACCATCTTTTTAATATTTCAGAATTATTCTGCCACTGTAGGTACAGATATGTGAACAGGATTTAAACTCTTTTTTCTCTTTTCTTTTCTTTTCTTTTCTTTTCTTTTCTTTTCTTTTCTTTTCATGTGTTTGAAAGCTGATCTAAATAACATATTTATATTCTTTCCAATTTTTTCTCAATAATTTCTTTAGGTTTTATTTTATAGTTTGTATATGTTATATACAAATAGTTATATGGCCTAGAAGATGTGTTTTGATTCATGCTGAATTACTCACCTTATTGGTCATCTAAGAGGTTCAGCATGTTTCCATGTTTGTTTTAAACAGGCCATATTCAGCCAACACATCAGGTCAGCTGAACATCTTAAAAGATGGAGTTAATCAACCCAGGAAAAGGAAGCTGCAAAAAAATGCCATGAGATGGCATGGGGACAAACTTTTTAGCAGGGCCTGTTGCCATAGGGCAAGGGGTGATGGTTTTAAACTAAAAAAGCGTAGATTTAGACTAGATATAAAGCAGAAATGTTTCACCATGAGGGTAGTGAAACACTGTCCCAGGTTGCCCAGAGAGGTGGTAGATGCCCCATCCCTGGAAACATTCCAGGTCAGGTTGGACGGGGCTCTGAGCAACCTGATCGAGTTTCAGATGTCCCTGGTCACTGCAGGGGAGTTGGACTAGATGTCCTTTAAAGGTCCCTTCCAACCCAACCTGTTCTATGTTCCTATGATTCTACATCTCAATCCACTGTATTGGTTGATCCAGCCAGTAATGTATAACGTCCACAAAACCAAAATGTCATAGAAAATATTTCTGAAGTGAAATCCTACACCTGGTCTGAGTTTTCCTTACAGTGAAGACTTTTAGTGGAACTCCAGCAATACTTTAAGAAAAGTGAGGGCAGTTTTACGGACTGGTATATATACATAGAATGATCCAGTTTCTAAATCCAGGGTAAGAGCATACTAGATGCAGTAGAAAATTTGGAAGTGGTTATATAAAGCCCTGCCGAAGCACTGGGACTTTCTTACATGTTTTACTAATACCTTTTTCTGTAGTTTTCGTCAAATTATTGGGTTTTTTGCTTTAATATACCTTTGAAAATACATAAAATATTTGAATCAGTGTCAGAGACAACCTGGCACGTGGCGATAAAACAAAATTTACCCTTGCTCAGGAACTCGACATCAAGAAAATTCTTTCCTTCCACATGAGGTACCACAGAAAGGAGGATCTGCAGATAAGCCTTGGAGACTCGGGGTGTCAGCAGAACACTAGATGCAGACTGGGGTACAAGTCTGCTTGAAGACTGCACTCTGAGCTGAGTCCCAAAATAAGCAAAGAGCTAGTGAAACTGTATTACACAGGATGTAGGTGATGACTTTGTGGGTTTTAACGCACATATGAAAGGGAAGATGGCAACTATAGTCTGAATAAATTAAGGAATATTTGGGTTGCAGAAAATAATTTTTTAGAAGTCGAGGCAAGAAAAGATGAACGGATGCAGGGAGATATTAGCAAGCTGCAGAAAACAGTGGAGGCTGAGATAGGTGTTCTAAAACCCACAAGCAGAGCTCAGTTCATGGCATATATCAATGCTAAAGCTACTTTGGGAAAAAATAAAATCAAAAGGAGAGAGACACAGAGGAAAGGAAAGGGAAAACTCGCCTCAGTGGCCAGCAGGAAGAGAAGTGATGGGGTCCCCAGGTAAGCAGCCATCTCAGGGCTCCCCTCCAGTGCAGCAGGGCTCCCCATAACACTCTCCTGCAGAAAGGGGACAAGTTTCACCAGGACCTGCTGAAACTCCTGTTGGTGGTTCGTGCTCACGATGCTCTTATCTCTGACTGGCACATGCTGGCCGGGGCTGCTGCTGCAGCTTTGCTGACAGCTATACTCAGTGAAAGTGTATTATTGGATCTCTAATGTCCCTCGAAACTCCAACCAAGGGGAAAGGTGTAAAGATGGAGTGTTTCTCCTGCCTGCCACACTTGCTTCCTTTGAGTACTCACCACAACCACATTACCTGTTTTGCCCAGACAAGGCTATGAGAACAGCCTGAGGACAAGACAGTGAGGACATGAAGGGGAAAATCCAGCCCCAGGACCCTGGGAGACCCTGGCCAAGTAGCTGGGGTGATGGGCACCCTCCCAGTGCTGGGGGAAGGCAGGCTGCCCACCTGCAAACAAGAACCTCAGCTGCACAAAAGCTAAGGCATCCAAAGCATTCTGCAACAGCATGCTTACAGCAAATTAGCACTGAGCATCACCATCGTTTGATGAGGCTGTAAAGTATCAAAATCCTTTTCTGAGCTGTGAGTCATAAAACAATTTTCTTGGTGCAGCCATTCATCACCCTCAGCTCTCTAAAATTAGATACTTGGGATCCAAATCAGCAGAACATTTTCTACATGTGCATGGAATTCAGGCAAAACTTCAGATGCAAAATTTATCTATTCTTTTCCCTGTCTTTAGGACCATCATAACTTACTCAGCTTGTAAAAGTCTTAGAACACCTTGGAAGACAATGGAAAAAGTCAGAGAAAAATTCATTATTTTGAGAGCATTCGGTATCCAGACACATTTGAACTTCTTTAGTATGAGCTTCGATAGTTAATATCATCTTGCTTTAGGCTTTTTAGATTTTTAGTATCCTGTGTCACAACTAATATCATCATTCAAAGTATGTTACATTTTAGTGTATGTGCTTGTCCAGTGTTTTGAAGTAATTAAAGGGCAGTATAATATTTACTCTGGAAAGTCCAAGATATCCTCTTCATTTCTTTGTAAATAAAGGTAAACAGCTCTATTAGTTATCTAACTCCACAGTAATCATCAGTAAAAATAAAATAAGTTAAAAAAAAAACCCACCTCCACAAGCTGACATATTCTCTCAATTTTATTTATTTGCATTTTATTCACATAAATGCTTCATTCTCAGCCACTAGCACGTCCGCTTGAAATATAGCTTCCTTGCTCTCTATTTCCCCAAATTACCACTTTTCCATGCTGGACATTAAGAATCTTTAGAGATTCTTGGTTTGGGGAATCTTTGTCCAAAAACCAAATTAGGAATATATAAGCAAGATAGATGCATATGCTAAGAAATGCAGATTAAAACAAGGCAATTGCATTTACATCAGTGTATAGCAATATTTCAGAGTGTCATTTTTACTGATATTTATATCCACAATGATCCCTGCACATGACTCATAGTTAACACACTGTCTTGATGCCAGCTATCTTTTTATGCAGGTTTGAAGGTGACTTTTTAACTTTCCCATGTGCACAGCTACCCATAAAAATGTCTATGAATTTTTTTTATATTTATGATAAATTTGACTGCATTTTCAGAAAAGAGAACTCATTTTTATTGCTGTTGGGTGAGCTAATTTTAAACATGGTCTTACTGCCTTTCTAATAAAACTTTGTCTTCTTTTGCTGCTTCTTTCTGAGATTCTTTTTGGATTTTCAGACACCAATAGAATATGTATTTTTTTCACATTAAGTTCTCATTTGAAAGAGGACATGAGAAAAAATAAAAAGGTATTTTAAATGTTTTTGTATTTAATATCTGTAGAAGACAGTCAATAAATCTGTAAATACATATGTAAAAATCTATAGTTTTCTCCTGTGAACGCAGCAATTAGAAAAAAACACAGAATGAATGAAAAAAATATTTTTCCTAAGGCTTATGAATGGTTACAAACATGAAATAATGCACAAAGCAGAAAAAAATCCATCTGTAGTGTTACCTAGGCCACAGATTCGGCAAGGATTTAGTCACAAAGATTGACAAACTGAGTTGTCACTGCCAATGGATATCAAAAACCTGTTTAAAGTAGTAGCACTGAGATTTTACCAACTGTTTTTCCTTCCTTTCTGTCTTTAAATTCATACTGCATTTTCAAAGGTATGGTTGAACAAAGCTGTTTCTGCATTGTAAGGCAGAACAGCAATGTACTGTGGTAAAATACAGATTTACTGTAAGGCATTATAAGATAACAGGGAACTTCTAATGAGCTCCATTTATCACTTTGAAGTGAAAAATTCACCTATACCACAGGGAGAGAAAATATTAAAGTCTTGCTATAATATTAAAAAAAAAAAAAAAAAGAAGAAAACTCAATTGGTCTTGAACTCTTGTTTCTAGCAGTAAGAATAATCAATTACATGTTATATAGAGCCTACAGTTTAAATGCTGAACCACAAAGAAATACTCCGTTTAACTCTAAATGAGTTAGCATTTCTACACAGCACAATGTAGAGACAGTGGCTAGCACTCCTGGATATATCATGGAGGAACCAGCTTTGTGGGGTTTTTCTGCCAAAAGCTGCACAGGATGTTGCAGATACACCCATAAGCTTCTACAAGTTCGGTGAGTTTGCTATAAGACTGACAAACCTACAGCTACTTCACATCACCCCTAAAAGCCAAGAGACAATACCAGGGCTGACATTGTTCATTATCAGCAACATGGATCACACAAAGCACACCTTCAGCAAATGTGCAGGTGATATCAAAAGAGGGATGGCACAATAAAAGCCAGAACTTCGTCCAGGAGGACCTTGATAAATTTGAGGACTAAACCAATAGAAAATTCCTGACATTCAACAAGGAGTGTGAAGTCCTGTGCCCAAGGGTGCAATAACCCCTGCATGGGCACAGGCTCTGGGGCAGCTGGATGAGCAGCAGCCCTGCTGATGGACTATAAGCTTGGAGATCACAGTGGGTGCCTAGTGGGAATGAACAAACACTGCACCCTCACCACAACTATTGCAAGCCACGTAGTGGGCTACCTGAGAAAAACTGAGAAAGGTTATTGTCCCTCTTTATTTGATACTGGTGAAGCTGCACCTGGAGTGCTGTTTCTTGTTTTGGGCCCACATGTCAAGAGGTGTGTGGAGAAGCTGGAGAAGATTCAGCCAAAGTCTCCCAAGGGGTCAAGGGCCCTTGATGTACAAGTAGAGGTTGGGAGAACTGAACTTGCTCAGTTTGACTAAGACAGGGTAAAGAGATGATCTCCTAACAGAGCCACAACTCTTTGAAGGAGTTACAAAGAGAAGAGAGCCAAATTCTCTTGCCAGGCAACAAGGTGTGTTGAACTGAGTTCAACACTCAAGTCCACAAGTTCTGAGCTGCAGCTTGGGAGGTTTTATTGTATTTAGGGGAAACTCTTTTTTCTTAGAGGAATAGTTCACCATTTGAACAGGTGACCCAGGCAGGTCATGGATCTCCATCCTTGGAGGTCTTAAAAACCCATCTAACAAAGCCTTGGCAGACTTATTCTTCTGTCAGCAACAGTTTTTCTTTGAGCAGGAAGCTTGCACAGACGGCCACCAGACCTCTCTTCCAATTAACTTATCTATGATCCTACAGTCCTATGTTAACATGATTATGGAGCTACCTAGTTTAAATTCTAAACAGGTCTGGTACCACCACCCATTACTGAGATTACCACATGTTACCATGGTTCATGTTTCCCAATTATTTTTCCCAATTATGAAATAAGCTTTACCACTGTAGGCTTTGTCTGAACTTTCTGTTTCAAATTTTTCACCTAAAAGAGTTGTCTTTTTCAAAAGGGAAAACTAAGGTGAAAGTTGTTCTTTTTCCCCAAAAAATTAAGAAATGCTGACAATAGTTTTTTGAAACTATCCATGTTTTGGAGTACAGATATGCAAATGATAGCAGAATGCATATTTTAAGAGGATATATTTTAAATATATCCGATTTAGCCAGATTGTTAACTTTTTCCAAACACACAAGCCAGTCACAAAATAGACTTGGTAAGCTAAAAATTCAGCTGGTGTTATCTGCAACAGAACACATACCATCTCAAACATGTAGAAAGCTAACAAGTAGTTGTAGCTTCAGGACTGCTGTGGACAAGACTGGTCAGGATAAAGAGTCATTTTAGCTTTATATACAGGCTATGTCTATATTAGCAGATAAGGCCCAGGCTTGGGGTTGATCCTTCCCTCACAATCATCCATGTGTTTTTTTGACACATATCAGTTAACATTCTGCTATATAGTGCTGGGGCTCTCAGCGCCATTTGCAACACCTGGGGTGAGATAGATTGCTCCAAGCCTGACTCCTGAGATCAAGATGTTAGTATGAAATCCACAAAGAAATTAATGATTCTGATTGAATTTAAATGGTGTGCAGTAAGTATGGCATAGGGCCACATACTGAATAAGACAATAAAATGTTGAAGACCATAGCTATGCTGTTCACAGATGAGCTGTGCTGGTTCATGTGGAAAGAAAATAATATATGAGCATATAGCTAAGGAAGTGAAACATAAACAGAAGGGACCGTAGAATCACAGAAAATCTTCAAACTAGCATCCCTATTTGAATCTTAATTAATTTTTTTTATATGACATTTTTCTATTCCTTTTTCTTATTCTGCCCTGGTTTCCTTCTACCTCCCTGCTGCAGACCTTTGGGATGAAGGATACAAAAGTCACACAAGAAAAGTCCTCAGAACAGGAAATCAGATTCCAAGAGTTAGACTCTATCCAGCACTATGAAGTTTTCTTAAAAACTGAAAAAGGAGGGGGGTCAGAGCACGTTTCACATTGCAGTCCTGCCTTAGACTGAGTTGGTGCCTGAAATAAAAATATTTTTTTATTTCCTGCATGAGCAGTGCCTTCCCTTCCTCCTGTATTTGTATATAAATCAGGTTGTCATACATTGTTGATGCTGAAATCCATCTCAAGTTCACAACTACCTTCTGTCCCTACCTCCTTACCAGCTTCTCTAGCTTTGAGAATATCAACATCGCAGTACACAGATCCCTGGTATATTGAAAAGCAAAAGTGTAAATTTACTGTTTAAAAACCTTTGCAGCTCCTGGAAATTCTGATCTTGGTCTCAGCAAGAGTCCAGCCTGTTGATTCTAATAATCCTTTTCATAATAAATACATTATATTTTTCTGAAAGGTAGTTTAAGTGGTCACAGAATTTCCAGTTCGCTGCATCACAAGGGCACTTGCAAACAGAAAGTCTTACACTGATTGTATAAAGGTGTTTTTAATACTTGTTTATTAAGCCAACGTAGTTTATCATTGATATTTACAAAACATTTCCTCGGCAGAAATTAAGTCTAGATTGCCATGAGACACATAAAACAGGTTTCTGTCATGAACTATCTTTGGCCCTCTCCGCACCTACTTAATCAGCAGAGACACACAGATTTAGGCTGGCCTGGCTTATCGCCACATAACATTGGAGTAGGGCCCAGCGTTGGAAACCAAACTTTCTGACCAAAGTCAGCTCGAGTGAGAAATCATTAGTCTGTGACTCTTGGCAGACTAATTGGTGTGTGTGGAGCTCCATAATAATTTGTCTGTATTGATCCTGTCTATGCTGTGCGAATTTCTAATCTAATAGCTTGGGAATCCCTGTACCGTGCTCTGTTTAGCTGTGTAGACGTGCTTGCTGTTTGCTGCAGGGCTTTTGCAGTGATGGTTGTTCTGCATAGTTTCAGGCAACGGTGCTGTGGAGCAAGAATGAAGAGGGGCTCTAGGGACGATGCATCTGCGATCAGCTGGCTCCATCAAAATTTCCAGGCAGCAGTACATGAGTACTCCAACTGCTTGTCTCAATTACGTGAGTTGTTTTCGTTGTGTAGTGAACTTCGCCATCATTGTGAAGTGTTGTAACATGTATAAGAATTCTCTACCTACGATTTAGCTTATTAATATCTAATTGGATGCAATTGGCATTGATTTGGACAACACCCTGGGGTGGCTGCATGGAAGACATTTGTAAATATTTACATAAAAGATTATATTTGCTTAATGAACAGTAGCCAGGAAAAGAAATTACCGCCATCATTTTGTACCATTCTCCTTAGCACAGCACAGATACAACTGTTCCTTCATCAAAGGAGAAATACTGAGCTATTAGAAATACTAAGAAGGAGGTACATGCGCTTAAGACAGAAAGAAAGCTGATAGTTAGGAGTGCTATTGTGAAACGGTCAGTAAGGAACCGTCAAAGCTTTAGAGACATGCTAAAAATAGAAAGAATGAGGAGGCTTTCAACCACCCCAGTGATTTCTAACACACGCCACGTAAAGACTGCACTGAACAATCAGAGACAGACAGTGATTTAGAGGCCAGATGTTTTTATGAATGAGCTTGATCATGTCACAGCAGTTGAAAATGCTGAAGATAAGAAAGAGAGAGGAGGAGGAGTACCTGGGAGAGACTGGGGGAGGGAGGATGTTATAATTGAGATTTATATTGTCACAAGTTGCAGCAATATTGGAATAAAAAGCAGAAGCAGAGTCTTTGACCCTAAGTTAAAGGCACATCAAGTGGTAAAGGGAGCAAAGTAATTCATGCAGGAGAAACCATTGGAAATAAGGAGAGGCAATCATGTTAATATAAAGTATTTCTTCTTAATTTTCAAAGTAAAACCCACCTACCACTTCAGTAATGTATCCAGTTCTGGACTCTGCAGAGTCACACGACCATTCAGGCTGGAAGGGAAATCGCAATGCCCCTATTGCAACCTCCTGCTCAAAGCAGAGTCTACACCAAGTTCAGACCAGGTTGCTAAGGGCTTTGGCCAAGCAAGTCTGTACAACCTCTGAGCACAGGGGTTGTGAAATCTCACTGGGCAACCTGTTCCTATTTTTCATACTGAATTCTTTTTTTTTCCTCCCACCATGCACCTCAGCACAGAGTCGGGCTCTATCTTCTCAGTAACTTCCATGCAGGTGTTACAAGGCTGCTGTGAGGTTCCCCCAAGGCCATCTCTGCTCCAGGATGCACAAGCCCGGCTCCCTGAGCTTCTCCTCTTAGAGCAAGTGCTCCAGACCCCAGAGCATGTTGGTGCCCTCCACTGAATTCACTCCAGTTTATTCTAGAGTCTGTCCTTGACAGAGTATACCAGAAGCTGTCTAACAAGTGCTGAGTAAAGGAGAATAATCCCTTCCTTAGCAGAGCCCAGGATGCTGTCGGCTGTTGCCACTGCCAGCACTCACTGCTGGCTCTCAGGCTCAGCTTGCTGCCCACAAACTTCATGAGGGCTTATTCTCTCTCCTTTTCCAGTTCACTAATAAAGATATTATACAGAGCAGGTCCCAGGAGAGCATCCTGAGGTGCTTCACCTGCTTCAGGTGTTCAGGTAGAGCACAACACATTGACCACTGCTGCATGGGCTCTACAGCTCAGGCAGTTCCCCACATGGGTGAGAAACTAACAGTGATACATGCGCTTGATTTGCAGACATGAGAATTAGTGTTTAACGCACTGGTCAGACAAGAAAGGAGCAGTGCTCGTCTTGCTGAGAACAGTTTGTGGTAAGTGTAAAGACACAACTGGGAGTTGTAAGTTCTGAGGTAAATGTGAGTAAAGTAAGCCTCTTCACTGGTCCTAATGATTTCATGGGCGTTTTGACGGTCCACAGAAGGCCATAAAATGTCCCAAACCAAAGCACCTTAATCTTTTTAAGTAACTATCAGAAGCTGTCAGTCACCACAGTCCCTCCGTGGGGCTTCTTAGTCATAAAATGGTGCATGGCCAAATATATCTGTTCTTCTATAACTAGTTCCAGTATTTTTCATGTCAACATTGAAATGCAAATGAATGCAAATGTTATTGCAAGTTCTGTTACACTTGAAAAGTAAGTGACTATACCATGGATGGCATTGCACGTCATGGGAGCCACTCTAACTGAACAGGCTGTTAGGGGAAATGTTACTGCATGCAGTTGAGATGCTCTTGTTGCTGAGCTCTGCCTGAAAATATGACTGCATCTCTCGAGTGGAGCTGAGAGAAAATCCCTGAAGCCAGTGCAGACATTTTCTTCCTTCAAACCTTTCTCATTACAGCTGAAATGTCACTATATCACTCTAAAAGAAAGAGGAGGAAAAAAAAATCTCTCGTCTTATTACTCAATCTTAGACCCTTACTTCATAATTGACTTCACTTGATATTAGAATGATCTTTAAGATGTCTGAATCAAAGCCTTTATTACACTGCTAGCTGTAGAGTTTATGGGAGCAGAAACATCTTAAAGACAGAAATAGTTTGAATCTATCTCAGATTTACCTCTGCTGATACTACTATAGGTACACCAGCCACTGTTGGCTGGCTAGGAGTTTGGTACCTGTGATATTTTGCATTCCTCCTTTTTTATCATTTAGATGTGCTTGTTTAAGTGAGAAAGCATGAAAAGCAGCAGAAAGCTCCCATTGTTTTTTCTCTCAACTTCGATCTTTGAAAATATAAAATGAGGAAAACTTGCTTGGTTTTCCTCTTTCTCCTGCATATGAAGTTAATATTCACTAAAACTAAGTCACCCAGTATACAAGTCACTAAGACAGTCCAAGGTTATAAAGTACTTCAGAAAGCAAATAGAGCACCTCAGAGCCTTGTCAGGTTGTAGGAATTTATAATATCATTTTGAATTAGTGTATTTAGTATTTTCACAAATAATTTTTAGGATCACAGCTTAGCTATGTGGTGTTTTATATAAACTATATACATGTATTTGAAAGAAAATTACTGCAACATGGCTCTGTCCTAAGGACTTCGGCATGCAGGAAGTGCAATGGTCCATTTTGGTGAAAAATTTGTGAAAATTTAAACTCTGTCTGTGGAAAAAATACATTTTAAAAACCAAAGTTTAAATTGTGTTAGTGATTAAGGCACATGAGTATGAATTGCTTCAGATAATTTTTATTCTAAAAATATAAGCCTCTGAATACTCTGTGTTTGCACTTAATTTGAAAACCTCCACAGTCCCGGCTGATTCATTCAGTCTTTCTCAGCTCCTCAAAGTTGCAGAAATAATTGTTGAGGACTTGTACCTACTCCTTCTAATCCATTAAAAATAAAATGATACATGAATTGGTGACTCTTGGTGATTGAGAGGATGGGATTTTTATATTTAGTGTTGAATTTCACTTGCATCCAACCTCATTAGTTACACTTTTGGAAATACTTGTATTTTGTTTCTTTTTGTAACTTATGAGTTTAGGAGCCCTATTAAACCAAGTATTACTGTTTTAAATATAATTCAGATAAAAATACACGTCATATAAATGTACATTAAGAAGAGAAAACCCACAATAGACATAAATAACAGTGAAATTAGTGAATGGAAATTCAAACTGGCAAAATTTAACAGAATTTCACTTTTGCATCAAAATTCTATTCTGGATAGGTATATTTAGGCTAACGGGATATCATCCAGTTTAATTATAACACTCATACTTCTGTGATGCCTACAAATATCGATAACAGATCAATGTTATACTATGAAGTAGATAAGGTATCTTATCAGAGGTAGGAACTATTTAAATTAACTAACCTTTATCTGTGCTATTAATTTTTGTCTTAACTAATAATCTGCTAAAAATACTACATAGTTCTTTTATGGTAATGATGCTAATTTGTATTCAAATGTCCTTCAGTAGTAGAAGATATTCTTCGCTTTTTCCAGTAGTTGTAGGAAAGCATACAAATGAAAACACTGTGACTTTATCCGAACATATGGGAGAAATGACATAGCTGCATTTCTCAGGACTATATTTGGTGTGCTGGAAATTACATTATAGTTGATTTATTAGTTGCATTAAATAAGTGGCCATAAAAAGGTCAGATCTCCAAATGCAGTACTTCGGCACTGACGACTGTGCAGCTAGGCTGACCTACCTTAGCTGTGGATCTGGCCCATGGTTCAGAAGACAGAATACTCCAAGGACTTTCATTTACTCAAGGTTATGAGTGGAACTCAAATTCACTTTTAAAAGACAAAATCATTTAGAAGAACAATGGCTGAGTAGAAAGTGGGAGAGGAATAAGAATTTAAACAATGAGCCAGATTTGTACAAACATTTGCAACTTAATAATGCAGACATGTACTCAATGGGATTTTAAAAGCACCAAGAGCCAAGAATTCAGTGTTCAAAATTATCATCTAAGCACCTATCCATATCTTGAGCTGTTACCTTATTTGAATTTGGTCATCAAGATAAACTGTATGTAATTGAACCGGTTGCTTATGTTAACATGTAGAACCTTTAGAAGGGTCTTGGAGTGGTCAAGATACTGTAAAGATGTGCCAGGGAAAAAATTCATAGTAAAGCTAAAGCAGACCTACTCACTGGTAAAATAGCGGTACCACATCAGTGACACAACTGGAGAAAAGAATTTCCTTCGAAACTGATGGGAGTTTTCTTTCCTTGTCAATGGTCACACAAAGTAATGGTTTTTTGCTGTTTTTTTTAATATGTCATTATTCTTGACCTGTGTTAGCTATTGTACATAGATCTCAGACAATTAACAGAAATATGTTTGTAAATTCAGAAAAGACAAACCAATTATTTCTTAGAAATAGCTTATGACTAGCTCATGTTTACCAGGACTTTTTTATTGACAAAAGCACTTCACCAATGATAAACAGTTTTGTCAAATAACTTCAGGGAGATATCAGAACTGACAAATTCTGCTACCAGATTTGCATCTTAATAAACTTTCTGATGATGCAGCCCATTGCCATTCCAGTGCCTTACTGGAAGCAAGATATTTTATATTCACTGCTCAGCTCTGTCCTGTAAAACACTGCCGGGAAGGAGTGGGCTGCGAGAGACAGCAGCTAGGCTCAGAAAACAAAAAGCTGAGGGCAGAACACACAGCTGACTCTCAACTTTTAAATCAGAGGCTTGATAAAAGTGCCTGGCAGGTGCCTCCAGGGTTCGTCCCTCCTCTTGGCACCCAGCCTGCGTGTCCCCAGGGCCCGCAGGGTGCTCCAGGGACCGCTGGCTGTCCAGGCACCAAAGACAGACCAAATCCTGCCCTCTTCAGTGAAAGTGCTCACAGCTGACCACAGCTCACCCCTCCAATCTCATCCTTCAGTCCTGCATCTTCTGCAGACCAGACTCGCTCGCATTGCCCAGGCACGCTTGACAGTAATGCTGTCATTTGGTGCTTTGACTCCGGGCATCGTTGTAGCAGTGTTAGCCTCTCACGGCTCGTCAGTCGTGCTACCAAACTCCTACTTAGGCTGTTTTTAGGTCATCATATCACTGCTTCTAACCTCTTCTGTCCACGTGTGAAAATCTAGGCCAGAGGAGGCACATGCATGACCATCTTTCTCAAAGCAGTACACAGAAGTACAGTTAAATTTTGCTTCTGGTTCCCTGTGTCCATGAAGGCAAATACGGGTTAGGATCAGAAACACACACACTCTCCTGCAACTGCCTCTGCTCTGCTGCTCCCAGTATCTCGCAGAAGATTAAGAGAAGGATTTTTACCTGAGCAAATAATTTAAGAGCTGTGACTGAAAATTCATAGTAAAGTAGAGGAAAAAACTACCTGGACAACATTTTCATAAGCTGATGATAAACAACTCAAATGGTATTTTACCAGAGTATTCATTCTAATGTGAATTTGCTTATACACTCAGTTTTCTCTTTCTCTGCAACTTCTCCCTCATCTCCCCTTTTTGCACATTGCTTCCTTGGCTTCGGGAGCAGTCTGTGTTTCACAGCAGGACTAGCATCACCTCCATAGCTAGAAGGGGTGGGCTGGAGTGTACAATAATATGGAATAGCTTACTGTAAAGAGCTTCAGGATAGTCTAGGAGGCCTAAGAGACAGCTGCTGCTTCCAAAAAATGATAAGCAGATATGGCATTATAAGCACTGCAGTGCAGCAAAAGTTTTGATGGTTTTTTCAGAAGCGTGATACTAGGAGGAGAAGGTAAGCAAGACTGGGCCTCCTTTCCTAGAACAAAAGGATCAAAGGTGTACAAGAAAATTACTTTGAGATGTTCTCGATCTGATGACTTCAGAAATCTTGCTACATTAGGGGTAGTTTGCAAACTTCGCATGAAATGAAAAGCCAGAATGCGTTTTGTGGGGCGGTTGAAGACCCACCCCTGGCATGCTCGCTCCTGGCCAGGAGCTCCTTTCTCTGAGCACGCCTAAGCACTTGCCTTTTGTCAGACAAATGGCTGCCAAACACAGGTCCAGAAAGTGGAGTTGCAGGCTCCTTTTGGCAGCAGGGCACCCAAAGCTTCAGTGTGCAACAGGGAGCTGAAGCTTTCTTCACTGCTATAGTACCAGTTAGCTTGTAAGACAGAGAAGCTATTTTCTTACACAGTGACATGGGGAAAGGAGGTCTGGATTCAGGCACATAGATCTGGATGAGAGCAGAACTTTCTGAATTTTTCTCAGTCCTAGTATTCGACTGAAGTAAACATATTTTGTATCAAAGGAGCACACAAGACTCGCATAATATCCACGCTATCATCTGCTTATATTATTATGTTCCGATGCTGAACAAAATCCAGACTAAAAATCCAAAGAGTGCTCTTTGGCTATTCCATGTCCAGTCATTTTGATTTTATTTCTCTGAGTCGAGCAATATCACCTGCTTTTGCCAAGGTAAATTAATTTATTTATTTATTTGCTTAATTTTCATTGCTGCCTTTACCGCACAATTATTGTGCTCAGTGGACTTGATCCTACATTGGTGTATGTTGACGTAGCTTCAGCTATTTTCAAGAAAAGTAGTTTTTCATGCCCACGCAATAAATATTCGGGCACAAACGTGGGGCTTTCTTAGCACTCAGCAGAAGCGCTAGACAGTGGATTGGCACAGAAATCTCATCCTGCTCATTCTGCCTTTGTGCAAGGTGATGTATCACCGCTGGGAACCGGAGGAGCTTGCTGCCCAGGGCGAGCAGCTTCACAGGGAGACTGGATGACCCACGGCAGCTTCGGGGAACCACTTTCGGGGCTGGTACGAGGGCTCGTGTCCCAGGCCACTTGCAGAAGTTGTTGACTGCTGTTACTGGTGGTGCAGGGACCCTCCCTCACATTTTACCACCGAACAGGGTGGCTTCTGCTGCTGTCAGGAGGGGGAGCAGCAGTTAGCTAACAGGCAGCTTTCCAGCACGGTGCTTACTTGACTTACGCTTGAGTTACTGAGACAAAGGAGAGGAGGAGGAAGGCAGAGGTGTGGGGCTTTTTTCCTACAACACACTCTAAGCATCAGCATTTGCCAGCTGAAAAGAGACAAGCAAAGGGTTTTAACTCCAAAACAGGTAGCACAGACAATATGCAGTAAAAACACAAACTCCCCGAGCACCTGGAGACGCGGGGGATGATGCCGCGGGGGAATGGACAGGGACGGGACAGGCTCTGCCCTCCTCTGCTCCTGGGGTCCCCCCCGTCCCCGAGGTCGCTCCAGCTTGCGGCGTGCAGCTATCTCAGCGAGACACTCGTTTCTCCCCTGCAAACACGGTTTATCTTTCAGCTTGAGGCAGGGCATCATAACGGGATGTCCTTTGAGACTTCTCTGGAATAAGAATTGCTTGTGCCATGTGCACTGAACGTGATTTTTACCAATGCTCTGCATTTGTCCTGCGTAGAGAAAATTAATTCACATTGATTCCCAATAAAGTCAGTATAAAACAAAGAAGGTTGGAAATATCTGGGATTTTCTCTCAGAAAAAAAATACGAAGCTGAAATCTTCTCACCTTGGCAGAGCAACCAAAACAACAAAAGAAGAGATTTATCTTTCCTAGCAAATATATTCTAGAGGTCTTTCTAAACCTTGCCATGGCCTAGCATATGCTACAATACACCAGCACATTAGAATTAAGGCAAAGAATTCAACATATTTTACATTATTTCTCTTTTTTTTAACAATCTTCACATATAAACTACCTATAAATAACAAAATGTTTACATGACCCCTCACAACAATTTGTGGATTAGTCCTGCGCGCAGTAACTTTTATGTCAGTAATTAGAAAATTTAAAATCAGCAGTCAGGGTGCAATGCATATTTTATGCTACAGCACCATCTACAGTAAGGACTGAGATATCTTGTGGTAACGTTTGTGTTTTATCAGATGTTAAATCTCATAGTAGGCTTGGATTTCTATTTGTTGGTGGATTTGTTATGTTATTCCCAATAACCTTAATTTACAAAACTGAAACTTCTTATTTTCTGATTAGTGGATGATAACCTTTGCTTTCTTGTCTATTCTTGTTCTAAGTCTGCTTCACTTGTTTATGTTTTATAGGCTAACTTTTGTGCTTTTTACTTTTACAATATTGTAATCTGTGGTAACTCTTTCTAATTATATAAAACATAGGAAGTATTTAGAAGATATCAGATGGGAGGAATATAACAGAGATCTGCAAGATAAATCCCGAGTTATGTCACGCAGGTTATGTTTCACACGCAGGTCACCCCACTTCCTCCCGTTTCTCACAACAGGAAGGTATTTGCTGCCAGACAAATCAACTGCCCCACTGTGCCTGGATCCTGGTCCACTGGTCATCCACGTATATGTTAGTCCACTCCCAAGTTCTCACTCAAAGTAACTGATCAGCTTCATATGAGCACAATCCCCATGTGCTTTTGCTCGTTCATTGTTCAGAGGAAGAGAACAAAAAAATAATGCTTATCTTCCATACCATCCAAGTTTCTGGAAATATCTTATCTCTAGAGGGCACTATCATATAAAATAACTTTTGGTCTGGTTGACCATATTTACCCTCCCCTCAAATCCTTGTAATTATACAGTGTCGTTGTATACTTTATTGTATACCTTTAAATTTAGAATTTCTGCTAAATGTGCAAACTCTGCTGAAAGTGTCTGTAGTTTAGTAGGGCATTTTTAAGTGCTCATGGCTTATAATTTTTTCCTTTACTTTTTCTTCTTCTATAAATCTTACCTGAAGTATAAAAAATAATTTGCCAAATGTTAGAATTATTTTTGTTACTGATTTGTACCAATTTGGAATCCAGGGAACCAACTGTACCACTGTGGAATCCAGGGAATCTACTTTACCTTCCAAAATGTTCCAAACTTTATATTAGGTGACCAAAAGAAACTTATTCTAAACCTGCAATTCTTTGTTTCTTACTATCTAAGTGGTAGACAAACTAACACTTGCACAAATCAGACCAGACACTGGAGTGCATGAAGTAAAGTGCTTTCCCCCCCCTCCCTGCCCCGTACTTTTATTAATGCTTTAATTCTACTCTGGAAAGAAAAAAATGTTTCAGGTGAAAAAACGTGTAGGACAAGGCAGGGCAGGAAGTATGGGAAATCCCAGAGCTGGAGTTTATAAATCTCTCCCTTGTGTCCCACAGTAAAATACCTGCAACAAATTCTTCTGAACAATTTTAGCAAATTATTTTTCTCCTGAAAATTTAGCATAGTCTTAGATGACTCACCTCATACTTTCTCCTGTGACAGCACAGGAGTTTGACCTAAGAAACAAGTGGAATTAGAATTACAATCTTATTTAATTTAAGAGAGAAGCTCTATGTATGGAAAGACTCTGTTGTAAATTGGAATAATGGCTCCTCGCAAGCAGACTTCACAGTTAATAACTTTACCTCCTGAATGTCAGAAAAGTATTGGCAGAGCTAACGAGAAGCTGTAAGAGCTGTACCGGTGGCCTAATGTGGATTCATAAGTGGAATAATTCCTGAAGGTATGTGTAATGTAACATGCATCTGAAACAATAAAGCAGCTGCTCGACACTTTGCTCCTTTTTTGCAATAACCTTAGCAGAAAGCCCAAGGGTTCATGAATTGAGAATCCAGCTGATGTTTCCTGTAAACTGGGCAGGGCAAGAGAGACGTCTAAAAATTCCCAAATTTTCTATAATTTATAATTTCAAGTGACAGGATGTGGCATTTATTTCACTTTTTCTGTTTTTTTAACAATTGCTGAGTCAGTTTCAATACTTTTCTTGATCATAAAGTCTCCCCAAGAGTGCTATTTCGTCTTTATATCTCTTCCAGATCTAACAAAACGATGGCCTTTTGTATGCTAAGAGTGAGAGGAGTTTATTATATACAGCCTAGTCACTTAAAGACACAAGGTTCCAGACAATTCAATTAAAAAGCATTAGACTGTCTGGTCTGTTTTCCCATGTCTGACACGCTATCCATTTTTCTACAGTTACCATTACATTAGGTCCTATGATTTATGATAAATCCCCTAATTTATGCTTAAAGTTTGAACAAGGTTTTCTGATCTTTTCATAGCTGAACATGAAATGAGAAAACAGCAAGGACTCTGTGCATGACTGGATTAAGCCATTTGTCCATCCTAATCTCGGGATAGTGCTGCCCTTGCTGTTTCTACACGCCAGGGTTGCTGCCATATCCTTAATATATGGTGCCTCTGGCTCTTCCCCTGTCTCTAAATGGGGGTGAGATGTCACTTTAGCTTTAATTCCATTTAATACCTCATTTGTAACACGATTGTGCCTCCCTGGCTGGGAATTAGTCATGATTTGGAGACAATGGGAGAGGAAGCATCCATCACTTCGTGGGCAGTCAGCTCCAGCTGTTAATGGCATTGTGTCTTGTTTTGAATGGACGTTCTCTGGCTTCAGGTTTCACTTGCTACTTCTTGTTGCCTTTCTCTGCTGCCTGTTTTCTCCTCATGCGGATATTAAGGTTCTGTAAAAAAGTCATGTTTCAGATTTTTTTTTTAATTAAATAAACTGGAGTTTTTAATACTCACAAAGTATTTTCTTTAGTCCTCAATTGATTTTTGTGACTCTTTTGCACCTCTCCAACTTGTTCAATGTTTTTTAAATACAGAATATGCTAAGTATAGGTAGAAAGTAATTTCACTTCTGCCACTCACTGTTCTCCTATTAAATTTTAACCCAGGATCACAACAGTTATTTTTGAAACAGTAGTATTTTGAAAGCTTCTGTTGAATTACTTCTCCTCAAGACCTTTCTAAGATGCTGTTTTCCAGAACAAAATCCTTTCGCTATTAGGAACGGACTGCATATCGGGTTTTTTACCTTTAAAATCATGTCAGAATTTTTAATGAAAAAATCATCACACGGAGTTTAATCATAATAGACCTTTCTGCTTCACCAGCTGTAAGAAGTCTGAGCTCATAATACCTCCAGAGAGGCATGAGACTTGTGGATCTTACTGAATGTGGAACTCAGAGGAAACTGGTTACTGAAAGTCATAGCCGAAGGATCTCTCTCCGTACCCTCTGGATCTTGGCCCAGGCCCAGATGCTTTCATTCCATTGAAAATCTACCTGTATGCCAATGTTTGTGTTGGCTCTATAGGCTTGTGGTCCTTATATTACACATGCACCTACTTGCACTACAAAATCAGCCCAGTTCCTTTAGATGAGTGACGAGCTGGAATCTGTGCATTCTGCTGGTTTTGAATCACGATTTTTAATTTGCGGCAAAATTAATTGCATTTCCCATACCATGCAGGTGCTTGCAACTCCTTTTTATCACTGTTCATTGTTGTAATGACTAGTAATGACTAAACATTACCAGTCATAAATATGAACAGCCCTTTAACATGTTCTTCTAACTCCAAAAGGCAATTGCTTCCAGAATTTGAACACAACCTCCCAACACATGGCACAACTGTATTCTTGTTTTGGTTTAGTAAATGCACAGAGTCCACACACATATTTTGTTGTTTCTTCCACCTTATCTGTTATAGGATCATTCATAATGCTTCTCACAGTTGTGAAGTATTGTATTTAGTTGAGGAAGTTAATGATTTCATCACCCTCTCCTAGCCTTTCCCAGCAGAATGTGTTCACTAGCAACCATATCATAGATTAGACCGGCATGACAGTTTTGGACACAGATAGCCAGCTCATGATTTAACAGGCCTTTGGAAATGACATAAACGTTAACACAAAAATAAAATTTTCTAAGATTTGAGCCAAAATTGTCAACAAGAAAAACAAGCAGCCATTGCTGAGAAGAAGAGTATCAGCTTTTCTGAATGCTGTGAGTGGCCCTGGTGATGAAAAACATAGAGGCAGCATAGTTCACATCTCAAAACAAGACGATGGGAACAGCCTGATTCTCTTTTGGCTTATTTTTTTTCTCCTAATGGTTTCATCCTTTAGTTCAAAGATGAATGATTATTTTTATCCAAAAAGATCATTTTTATTGACCAACATGCAAAAATAAGTATCTGAGGATGTCCTTCCAAGGAAAGGATTCAGAATTCCCTAAGCAAGTAAGTTTTGGGGTTGGGGCAGGGGGCTATGTGTATGCATGTGTGTTCAGGGGTTGTGCAAAAGAATTGCTTAAGTTATAGTCATAGCCATGTACTTAGAGACATAAGTAATGCAAAACATTCCTTTTGAGTTTTTCAGCAGACATTTCAGATGTTAAATAATCAGTTGTGAGAACTTTCAATCAGAGGTGAATAAATCTATTGATTCTTATTTCAGGGGAGAAAGCCTTATTCAGTTTGTTTTCTCTCAGATATTTATGTGATCATGTTGATTCTTTGTGCATGTGTCTTTAAGTTTTCCTTTTCCTCAGCAGCTTCTCCATTATTGGCAAAAGTCAGATTGATATGATGGAGACAAGAGGTGTTAAAGAAAAATAAGCAGGGGTACTGCTGATAAGAGACTGGGGCAGAGGAAATGGAAGAGGTCTATGATCACCATGGAAATATCATGGACACTATACTGTAGACACCAACTTCAGTTGTCCTACCACTTGGGATACAGACTTGGTAAGGTAGAAAAGCAAGTGAAGGGCAGCCTGCTAAATTTTGCTGAATGTTGTGTGAATGAATGTTGTTTGCTGAATGAGACAGGAAACCAAGGATGACTGATGGTGCTGTACTTTTGCTAGCACAGACTGGAGAATCACTGAAAATCACAGCAATGTGATGGCAGCAGCTCAGTTTTCAAGGACTGATACAAATATTATACTCTGGCGTGGTTTGTGCAAATGTCTCTAACTTTACAGTGCCCTGAAGGTAGGGGTGTGTTACCTCATTTTCAGAGTGGTGCCATGGACTTCTCCTACTCCTTGATGACACAGGACAGGCTTAGCTGTGTTTGGAGCCTGTGAGCTGCTCCTGCTTTGTTATGGGACCTGCCAGTTGCTGCTGCTCCATCCCATGACAAGTGTTTTGTGTTTTGCACCATGTGGAAGAAGGAACTTGGAGATGTGTGGAGTGTTTTTTGCCCAAAGCTAATGAACATTGTAATGGGAGCCTATAGAAAAGGTGGGGAGGGACTCTTATTCCGGAGTGTAGTGATAGGATGAGGGGTAACAGTTTTAAACTGAAAGAGGGTGATTTAGATTAGATATTAGGAAGAAATCCTTTACTGAACATTGAACAAGTTGCCCAGAGAAGCTGTGGATGTCCCCTCCCTGGTGTTCAATGTCAGGTTGTATAGGGCTTTGAGCAACCAGATCTAGCGGAAGGTGTCCCTGCCCATGGCAGAGGAGTTAGAACTGCATGATCTTTAAGGTCCCTTCCAACCCAAGCAATTCTGTGATCCTCTTGTTATTGCTGCTATACACAATCTGATGCAGTGCATACATTTCCCTATAAATGACTTCTTGGGCTGAAAGCAGAGTTTTCTCACCTGTTCTTGTCACAGGAGGAAACACCAGGCAACACCAGGATAACACCAGGCTAATCTCAAGTTTTTAAGTGGGCCAAGCAAGGGATAGGCAAAGAAAAAGCTTTGCCCAGACACAAACAGATACACACAGAAACATGGAACCACCAGTCAAGTGAGTCGACACAGGCAGTGCCAGGGAAATACGGCACTCACACCATCAGGCTCTGCATTGGATTCTGGCCAACAGCACAACTCCAACACAGAAGTCCCACCTCAGGTCCTCTGCTTCCACAATGCCTTCAAAGTACACTACAGTGTTTCCCTCAGTCTCCCTTACGGGGGAGCTGTTTATAGCCAGGTGGTGGCACAAGCTGTCAGTCAGATCCGTCTATGACAATATTAAGATATGCCCTTCCAGCAGTTTCAGGTATAGCTATATACATATTTTAATTGAACAAAGAGTAAATTAATCATTGTCTTTCAAGACAGTTATGATTAAAAACTGTCTCATCCTAACTCATAAAAACTCATCTTTATAATAAAGTATTACTTTGGTATATTTGAAGATATATCACATTATTTCTGCCATATTTTCTCTCATCAATCTGGATTCTCCCAAACCCACTTTGGTCTGTCTTGCGGGGACCTTAACTTCTGCTGAGCAACAGCATTGGAAAGACTGCTAAGGTTGGGGTGACTGCCAGACATGAAGTCAGACAGAGGAGGGCTCACTTTACCTTGCAATATGTGTAAGTAGATTGCTTTCCTGGTAGGACGTTTATACCTTATTTTATTCAGAAATAGTTTAGCTTTAGCTGACAGTCACTGGACATGTTTATACTTTTGTTTGCAAGATTAATGACCCATATACTTTCAGTAATCACTTTCCCATGTAGGTACTTAAAAAACTTTGATTCAGTTACTTCCTAGACTTAGATTAGAGATTGATATCAGCTGTCTTAGCATTGCAATATGTTCTAAGTTCATGTCCAGTTTGTCATCCACTATGATCAGCCTAATTCCTTTTCTGCGTCAGTGATGTTCAGAACATACTCCCTAATGTGTAAGTAACATCCTGACTCTCTAGAATATAGCCTCCAATTTGCTGCATTAAAATACATATTATTCAAATGAGCTCAGCTGGCTGCACAATCAAGTTTTTTCTCAAAAACTTATTTCCTTTACTACTATTTTTTAACTCTGGCAATTTTTTGTATTATATACAGCAATGTCAGCAAGGGTTTATATTGCTAATAGTTTTCTTCAGGATAGTAAGAGGCCAATAATATATTCTTGAAGAATTCCATTTGAAATGTACCTATTGGATAATGATTAAACATTAACATTTATATTTTAAGGATTTGTAAGATAACTATGTCAGTGTAGACTTGAAATTATAGTGTTAAACTTTCCATCCAAATTCTATGTGATGTTACATCAACTGACTTCTAGTAGTCTGAACATATTCAATCAATCCTTTCGTAAGTCAAATCTGTAATCATACAATGAAAATTTGGTTTGGCTGGGATGATCTAATAGCTATACACAAACGTTGAGTGGAATTAACTAGGTTACAATCCTTTAATCCTTCCTGAAGCATCATGCATCAACATTTTCATGAGAACTGCATAAATATAGATAGAAAATACAGGCAGTGGAGGTCCTGTCAAGATATGTCAACTGTTTTTATGAATAATTTTCTACCTGCCTAATTTTATTAAAAGGCAACGTAAACAGCAAAGTATGATTTGGAGGAATATGATTTAGAGAACTGCAGATGACTGGAAGTGTAGAGTGGGGGTTACCCAGTCTGATAAAGTCAACATGAACATGAGTTTTGCAAGAAGAGTGCTTTTTTGTTCCTGGAAATCTTGTCAGGGCAAAATGTTTGCTCAGTATTTGCCCATAGTTTCCAGACATCTCTCAACACAGCAGGAGCTCTGGCCATGTCTGTAGATCAGATATGCCCACGGTGAAACCTCAGACCATCATCACAGGATTAAAATGTCCAGTCTTACGGATCTGATCCTGTTCTACTGAACATGTGTCATGTCAAAATGTCTGGACATGTTGGAGTTACTGCAGATTTCCAAAAAATGGTACAGTACATGTAGAGTATGTCTCATGCTTCCTGGACCTGTTTGACTCTGATACGCTATACATAGCACATACACACATACTGTGACGGTGAGAAAGACACTTCACTGTAAGGTTCAAATGAACAATTTATTTGAGCTTCACTCACAGGTCCAATACGCCACTATTGCAGGTTTTTATGGATACAACGGAGGAATGCACTATTGTGACTAAAAACCACGGGCGCGCTAGATATTAATACCTTAAGAAGAGTGCACTAATCACGATCTTAAACCATGCCAAAAACCATACGTATGTTTCTTAATCACCTACCCTCTCTCAGGTAAGGCCTCTAATCCCTGGGAAGTTACCTCGTACAGCATCCTGGACAAGGGGGGAAGAACCTCCTACAGGCCAGCTGTACCGTTGGAAAAAGACTCTCCCAAATTTCTGCCCAAACCTTACAGGTTTTATTTCCCGGTTCGATGGGTGGGGGCAGGATTCGCCTGAGTGGATTTTATCTTTCTCTCTGGTGGTGTGCTGGCCCATCAGCACACAAAGTAACTGAAAAGTGGTGGAAAGGTGCTCAGGGCATTTGTTTGTAAAGGGATTATTCAAGGCTCCATTCAGGTTTCGGGTCTAATCATGATGCATTGCTGAGGCAACCCCGGGCTGAGCCGTTTCTGCAGCTCCCCTCAAGTCATCTCCGCATAGACCTGTCAAGGTGAGACGAAGCTGAGTCACATCACAACTCCCTGCGTCTCGCCTTTGTGCTCCGAAACTGGTCTAGCCGAGGGATCCCATTACACATACTTCTGGGCAGGAAATTTAAGCAGAACTTTGGACTGTTCATGCTGTCAGCCATGTGGCCTTAGTATTCCTTTGTGGGCAGGAACTGTAGAAAAACATTACCAGAAGATTTTGCTTGCAAACTCCCAGGAGGCATTTGCAATACGATACACTCCAGTGATCCTGGACAAAAGAACAGATCTTGGAAGCCGTGACCTGTCAATTCAGGTGAGCAGCCCTGAAGCTTTAATTTGCATCAGCAAATTACCAGACTCTCCATCCTCAGTGGACAGAAAGCTCACATTTTCCTTTTCACATGAGAGATGCTAATGAAATCTACTCATGATACAAAGGTAGAAAGTGTACCACAGAGCCAATGTGACTACCTCAGGCACCTAATTTTGGTGCAAATGGATCTGAATATTGGGCACAGAGCACCAGTGGGGACACACGATCTACTTTTCTGAAGGGACATGCTTGAATTATTTCTGAAATCCGCAGCGAAAGAGCTATAGCTTTGAAGGCTTCTGGAGATCTATAAAGTAAAATTACACTCAGGTGCTTACCTCTTTTATTGGTTTAATTGAAAATGCCTACATCCACTGGCAACTCAAACTGATGATCTCTTTAAAAGTGTGCTGGCTTTGCCTGGGATAGAGTTAGTTTTCTACATAGTAGCTAGTATGGGGCTGTGTTTTGGATGTGTGCTGAAACCAGTGTTGATAGCACAGGGATGTTGTCATTATTGCTGGGCAGTGCTTACACAGCACAAAGGCCTTTTCTATTTCTCACTCCACCCCACCAGCAAGTAGGCTGAGGGTGCACAAGACGTTGGGAGGAGACAAAGCTGGGACAGCTGACCCCAACTGGGCAAAGGGATATTCCTTAGCATATGATGTCATGCTCATCTTATAAAGCTGGGGGAATAAGAAGGAAGGGGGGACATTCGGAGTGATGGCATTTGTCTTTTCAAGTACCTGTTACGCATGATGGAGCCCTGCTTTCCTGGAGATCATAGAATCATAAAATAGTTGGGGTTGGAAGGGACCTTTAAAGGTCACCTAGGTCAACCCCCCTGCAGTAAGCAGGGACATCTGCAACTAGATCAGGTTGCTCAGAGCCCCGTTCAACCTGACCTGGAATGTCTCCAGTTACGGGGCATCTACCACCTCTCTGGGCAACCTGTGCCAGTGTTTCACTATCCTCATGGTGAAAAATTTCTTCCTTAGATCTAGTCAAAATCTACCCTCTTTTAATCTAAAACCATTACCCCGTGTCCTGTCACAACATGCCCTGCTAAAAAGCCCGTCCTCATCTTTCTTGTAAGCACCCTTTTAAGTACTGAAAGGCTGCAATAAGGTCTCCACAATAAAGATGGTTGAACAGCTGCCTGCTGATGGGAAGTGGTGAATTAATTCCTTATTTTGCTTTGTTTGTGTGTGTGGCTTTTGCTTTACCTATTAAACTGTCTTTATCTCAACCCACAAGTTGCCTCACTTTTACTCTTCCAATTCTCCCCCCTCCATCCCACTGTGGGGGAGTGAGCGAGCGGCTGCGTGCGGCTTAGTTGCCAGCTGGGGTTAAACCACGACAAAAGGATATAGCAAAGTGGTCAGGATAGGACAGTTGGGTGTGAAACTCTTCCCTTTCAGGGTCTGGCCCTACTCTTCCAGGAAAAAGTCCTAACTGCTAGCTTTTGGTGTTGTTTTCACTCCTTTTATACTCCACTTTTATAGTAGAGCCAAAATGGCAGGAGTAAAAAGTGGTGAGACAAGGAGAGCAGACAAGAGGGAGCCCAACTTTCTCAGCTGCAGGGAAAGACTTGAACTTTTTGTCCCTACTCTGTCACACTAATAGAGGTGTTCCAAGAGGGGAAGAGAAGATGTTTGTCGGTGAGAAAAGAAAAATTTTCAGTTACTGATACTGAATAAGAAACAGATCAATGCTGACATTGGCCCATGCTGCATAAGATTCATCTTGGAAGATAAAATCCTTGGATTCCATAGCAGAGCAAAGCAGTTCTGCAGTTTTTGAAAGGTGCCTGTCAGACAAACTGTCAAAGTTATTCCATTAATTTTATTCAACATCTATTAGAAAGCTGGATGACTCTATCGAGAAAGTTAGATATCTTTCAATTAATTTATACTGCTGTTAACAAAATCCTCTAGGGATTAGTCTTGAAATTGTGTTATATGAAGTTCCATGAAGCATGCATATGAAAACTCAGGCAAATTTAGCATGTAATTACCGCTTGTAACATGACATTTCAAAGAGGTGTCATTTTATTGCTTGCTGTCATAGTGCAAGACTCTGTGCTCGCTTTCAACACAGGTGTAAATTCATCATAATTCCTGATAAATGCAGAGTTGATAAAAGCCTAAGGTTACAAACACTCTTTTCTGCTCTACATCTTTTAGATCACTTAATTTGCACACTTTGCACTTCTGATTCTATTTCTGTAACAAAGACTGAGGAAAATGAACGTGTGATGTAAGCATGAGGTCTGCAATGAGAACAAATCCCTAGTGAGCCTTCAGTGATGCCACACAGAGCATACATAAAAGCATAATCTTGAAAAAATACTTCAATACAACCAGCTTATTACCAGTGCTATGTAAATCTAAGTTATTGCCTGGTTTATTCCATTTACATACAAAAGGCCTACAGCCTGAAACATTTCATATAATACTGGTTTGCTAAAAAACATACTCAGTTACTTTTTAAAAGCAGTGATATTACAGTTCATGTCTGACTGAACTAAACAAAACTTCAAGCAGATTATGAGTCCTTTGGTTCAACTCTTTCATTATTTTCACAGAATATTTTCACAGAAACACTAGGTTGGAAAGGACCTTCAAGATCATCAAGTCCAACCATTAACCCAGCGCCACCATGTTCCCTAAACCATGTCCTGAAGTGCCACATCCACACGTTTCTTGAACACTTCCAGAGATGGCGCCTCCACCACCTCCCTGGGCAGCCTGTTCCAATGCCTGACCACCCTCTCAGTGAAGAAATTTTTCCTAATATCCAATCTAAACCTCCCCTGGCGCAACTTGAAGCCATTTCCTCTTGTCCTATCGCTAGTTACTTGGGAGAAGAGGCCAACCCCCTCGTCGCCACAACCCCCTTTCAGGTAGTTGTAGAGAGCGATAAGGTCCCCCCTCAGCCTCCTCTTCTCCAGACTAAACAACCCCAGTTCCCTCAGCCGCTCCTCAGAAGACTTGTGCTCCAGACCCCTCACCAGCTTCGTTGCCCTTCTCTGGACACGCTCCAGCACCTCAACATCCTTCTTGTAGTGAGGGGCCCAAAACTGAACACAGTGTTCGAGGTGCAGCCTCACCAGTGCCGAGTACAGGGGCACAATCACTTCCCTACTCCTGCTGGCCACACTATTCCTGATACAGGCCAGATTTTGTAACAAATTTCTGCCCAATTTTGTTACAAAATGGTAATTCACTCAAATGGAAACTCTGTAAAGGAATGTCCAGCTCTAGTGAGATGTTCGCCTGGTGGGGAATCTGATGTCCAGAGCAGTACCTCTGTGCTAGGAAGTTTGATCCTGAAATAGCAGCTGGGACACTTGCTCAGTCTCTGGCCACAGGAGATAAAAGACATGCATTAATAGAGTAGTTCAAGGAAAACTGCTCAGTTCCCATGGTTTGAATAAAATCAGAATCAAAGTGGTTTATTGATTTGTTAATGACACAGGAATTACTGGCAATCAGTAATTCAGGGTCATTATCAGCAATACAACAGATAAACCACAATACTAGACACATACAAAGAATCAATAAACACCTATGAATTTCGGAACACTCTTTTATGTAAAATTCAGAAAATGTCTAGTGCCACCCCAACATAACACACACACACTGACGTACACACACGTGCCCTCTCTGTGGCCATGCGGGGATACACATGCACCTCCTGTCCTGAGACTTAAATATTTGCACACTATACATTTTCATCTCCCATTCTAAAAAGGATTCTGTGTAGGTTTGCATGCCAGTGGAGCTCTGCAGTGTGGAATATAGATGCTAATTACAAGTATGTTCTGGAGCTTGGATTTTCCAAATTGCTCTTTTTGACCAGATCTGAAGCTGGCAGGATTTTTGAAAGAACTTTTTCTGAAAGTTAGATAAGAAACAAATTAAATGGAAAAAAAAATAATCTGGTGATTATGTTCAGGCTCTCAGAAGGCCTACACAGTCAGCAAAAAGGAGAGAAAAAAAGGGACTCTGTTGCCTAAACAGGAAAGTTTCCTGAGAAAACGTATCCGTAGGAAGCAGAACCAGAGGATGCTTGCACATTTAAAAGCCATTGGCAACAACCAACACCATGAGCAGGAAAAGTAGGAACCTCTCACAGTAAAATCCCCTTTTCACAAGAGTTAGGCTTGCTTTAGCTTATTTTCTTGCTTTGTTTGCAGTTTGTGTTGTAAAAGGTCCAGGTTCAACAAAGAAGTCTCAGAAGAGAATCAGTCCTGGCATTTCTTTTGTAGCTTTTTGGCTACAAAGTAGTAGAAATTGAAGTGCAAACATCCTCAAGCCAGTGTAAACCTAGAGCCTTTTCCTGATTTCTTGGCAAATGCTCTACTACTGTGTAAAATAAGCCTCTTCTTGTATCTCCTTCTGCAGTAAGTGCCTGCTCCCAAAAGTGTAACCAGTGTCTGGATATCAAGCTGTCAGAAGTGCGTGCTATGAATCCTAAACTGGTCAGCAAATCATTCACCCATCGGGGACTTTCCAAGTAATGAAGAGGTGTGCTCCTAACCAACGATCTGATCTCAGAAATCACAGTCTGGAGACCTCCATGGGCAGGTAGGAAGCCTAGGAACAGGTTAGGTTGCCTGAAGCACTTATGAAAGCCCGGAGTCTGCTTTTTAAGCACTGAAACATCCAAGTTAAATATGTCAAGTGGGCAGCATAAATGACAGCTTTCTTTCATCTTTCAGGAGTGTAGGACTTCTGCAATATTTTGTTCCAGTGCAGGACAAGAAAAATAATTTATTTCACCTTTAACTTAAAGTTAAATCTGTAATGGCTTCTTTAAAAGCTCAAATTCAGTTATCCTAGAGTATATTTTGAATGTGTTTCATCCTGATAGTATTCTGCTATACACTGACTCCTTTATTGCTACATGGCTACCAGGATGGGGGGAAAAAAACAACAAAAAAGAAGATGTTTCCTATTTTCCAATAAAGAAAATCTTATTTTTCATTTCTAAGACTTAAAGTACTTCAGTCGTGTTAGAGTAACACATAAAAGAACTCATTTTCACCTTTCTCTGTAAAATAGTACCTGTGGAATTAAATGTGAAAACCTCTGTATTGCCTGTTAGTAACATTGAAAATTATCCACAAGTATTAGGAAATTCTAGAGTTAAGTTTCCAATTCTCGTGCCAAAACTTAAGAATTGTTTTTATACCACAGCCTTTAATAACGTAAGCGTATACTATTTTTTCCACAGGATACTATGTCATTCAGTGCACAGGATAGACTGTTAGGCCTGTAGTGAATGAAACCGTTGTCTGTACAAACCCTGCCTTATGTTTGATAGAGTTTGGACGTTATCTAGAAAACAGAAAAAATGGGGGTTTAAGGAGAAGAAAGGATGGTCTTATTTGTCAGTTGGTTGAGTACAGGCTGGGTATATTTCTGCCTCTGCCAGATGTCCAGCTTTTCAGATGGGACTAATTTCAGTGTTTTCTATGACAGTGGGAGTTGGAGAAAGAAGAATTGCTGGAAACACAATGCAAAGTGGTGCTTAGATAAATTTATCCATTATTTTTTAATATATGTACATAAATTATTACAGAACATAAACACATTAAACATTTATAAATTTTAAATATCTTTAAAAAATCAAGGGCTTAAATCATAATGTTGGTAATTAGCTGCACAAGTTGTTTGAAGTTTACAGAGTTGATGTGTTAAGCACAAACCAGAAGATAAATCAGTCTATTGCAATACCTTGCTATTTTTAATACAAATTACCTTCTATTAGAAGAATTGTTCATTTCTGATTTCAGCAACATTGACTATGTATTGGTTTTGGCTCTCCCTATTGGGTACATAGGTGCTCCAGGAATATTCACAAACAAGACAAAGATTGTACATGCTGGAACATATTTCTTCCCCACAAGGTGGTGATATTACTATGTCATATAGTATTTTTGCTTCAGAACAAACTGAAGCAGTTTTATTTCCAAAAGGAAGAAAATGTCATGCCATTTCATGCAATGAGCACTACAATTTAAGCTTCTATTTATCTAGTTAAAAGGTTAAATGACTCCACCCTCTTCAACTTTCAGGATTAAAATGTCTTCTTGTAGGTATCTTTACCTAGAATTGCCTAAACAGTAATTTTATCTTAAGAACCCAAGAACTGAGATGCAGAGGAATCATCTTCTCTGTGTGGTTAGAGGTGTACGATCTTTTCAGTTAGATAAGTAACATGTTTCTGAGTGTACTCAGCAGCTCACATCGGGGCTTTGGGGAGCTGACGACCAGTGTGCCTAGATGCGTGGGCAGGGAGGGTTGGCTTAACTGGGCTGTGGAATGCCAAATCTCTTCCTTTTATGTAATTGATGTTCATCACTAAAGATTCAGAATTGTTAAATACCTGAATAAAATAACAATAAAATAAGTTTCAGAGTGGTATCTCCTAGCTACATGTACTTACTGATGAAACACTAACTGTTGTAGTGCTCTTGAAGTGCAAGGATGGAAGCCGGCAAGCTGAAACTGCTTCTCCCAGCCGCACCAAGAAATGGAACAGAGAATTCCATACATCACTGTGATCATTAAGACAGTAAGTCTGTCGTGTCTTAAATTTATTTTGGAAAGAGAGAGAACCGAATTAACTGTGAGCATCAGAGCATGGCTGGTATTCCGTATCCACCAAAAATTATCTACATAGAAGCAGCTGAAGCATTGTTAATTGGAAACATCTTTACACTTGAGCTGTAAAGGGTCATCTTTGACTGTAGTTGCTCAGTGCTTATCGGACAATGTTGCAACTGGCTTTTTATAAGTAGGATCAGTATGTATACTGGTGTTATGCAGTATAACAGATTAGGCCAGAAGTGGTGTCGGAAGACACAAATGTCATAGAATCATTGAACAGCCCAGGTTGGAAGGGACCTTGAAAGATCATCTGGTCCAGCCTTCTGTGGGAAAGGGAGCCTTGATGAGATTATCTAGCACCCTGTCCAATCCCATCTTGAAAACCTCCAGTGACGGCGACTTTACCACATCCCTGGGGAGGTTGTGCTAGCACTCAGAGCACTGTTACTAATATAAGCAAGTCATTACTAAGGAGAAGGTGTTTTATAGATGCAAAGATTGACAGCTTTAGATCACTCCTCCTTTTCTGACTATATAAGAACATTAAACCTGCTAAAAATTCACTGAAATATTTGACTGGTATGAAGCAACACGTTTCTCCTTTAATCAGAGCAATATGAGAGAATATATCAGATTTTCAGATTTTCACTTCAGTGAAAATATGGGAACAAACAGTATCAGACTATGTATAGTAAAATTCTTTTCAAAATCTTCAACGTAGCCCAAACCAGTTCTTATATACAGTAAATGAGTGCAACTTCATGGGAAACAAACTTTTGAAAGCCAGTGGTAAAAGAACCAAAATCTGCCTTCAAACACACACACATAATCACACTAGGGAAATGATGTTCTTAATTACTCTTTTACAACCTGGTTCTTTGGCCACTGGCACATATAATAGCAGAATTTAACATTCATGTAAATGGAAACAGACTTTGGCACTGAGTGCTTTCTTCAGGAAGCTTTGGTGGTCTAGGAACATTACTGATGTGTCTGCAGTCATCTGAGAGAAATGCATTTAAACTCAGCTCAGAGGAGGTATTTTTACTCCAAGTTATGAAATGGATTGTTCATATCAGTCATTTCTAAGATAACATTATTTAGTGTGAGGAGTGACCTGCTCTGAATAGCATTACTTCAGATAACAGTTTACAAATGTAGAAAACAACAAAAAATGCAGCAATAATTTGACTGTAGGCAGTTAAGAGGAGACTCACATCAAATTGAGGATTCTGCCTTAATCTACGAAGAGACAAATGGAGACATTCTTTGCAAACAGGATTCTTTATATTAAAATTCTTAGCAACCAATTTGTTTTTGCTTTTCTCTTGAATCACGTTAAGGAGAGGTTAGATGAGAAAATAATTAACATGTTTATAGTATGTTCTTCTGAAACTCTTTGTGATCAGTGTATAATTAATTTTAAAGCATTTTCTCTGCAGATTTTTTTTTTTTCATTTTCTGAATAAAGAGTCTGGTTAAGAGATTTTATTTTGGAAACTGTGGGAAAAAGAGCACCCGTGTGAACCTCATGAGGTTCAACAGAGCCAAGTGCAAGATTCTGCACCTGGGTTGGGGCAACCCCTGGTATCAATACAGGCTGGGGGATGAAGGGATTGAGAGCAGCCCTGAGGAGAAGGACTTGGGGGTACTGGTGGATGAAAAGCTCAACATGAGCCTGCAATGTGTGCTTGCAGCGCAGAAGGCCAACTGTATCCTGGGCTGCATCTAAAGCAGAGTGGCCAGCAGGCCAAGGGAGGTGATTCTGCCTCTCCACTGCACTCTGGTGAGACCCCACCTGGTGTCCTGCATCCAGCTCTGGAACCCTCAGCCACAGGAAAGACATAGACCAGTTGGAGCAGGTCCAGAGGAGGGCCACAACAATGATCACTTAGAAGAAAGATGGGGACAGACTTTTTAGCAGGGCCTGTAGGGACAGGACAAGGGGTAAGGGCTTTAAACTACAAGGGGGTAGATTTCGACCAGATCTAAAGAAGAAATTTTTCACCAGGAGGGTGGTGAAAGACTGGCACAGGTTGCCCAGAGAAGTGGTAGATGCCTCATCCCTGGAAACATTCCAAGTCAGGTTGGGCAGGGCTCTGAGCAGCATGATCTAGTTGAAAATGTCCCTCCTGATTGGAGCAGGGTTAGACTAGACTACTTTTAAAAGTTCTTTCCATCCCAAACTATTCTATGATTCTAACTACTTGGTATTACTTATTCTTCATTCCATACATGCAATGTTGAATTTCATGGTGCAGGAATTCACCTGCAGCATCTCAGGACTCTTCCACCAGGATTTGTAACAACTAAGCTACCAAGCCAGACTGCCCCACTCTGGCTACTTCTTGCGTTATTTCCTCCACCTGGCAAACCTCAACTGAAGCAATGGCAATACTTATCCCACTTCAGTCTCACATCTGAGCTGCTCTTTGACAGGGAAAGAATTTGAGACTTATATTCCTCCTTTAGCTGAGGCAGTAAATAAATATATGTGAACCTAAGTGACCTCTTCTCTGGGTAAGTGTTTTAATGAACAAGATAGTTATACAAAAGATGGCCATTTTACCTATATAACCCATTTCCATAGTCTTCCTTTAAAAGCATTTTGTTGTCAAAAAAGCATAGGCACAGAACATGTAATCACTGAGGACTGACCCAAATTCCTAAACACACAAATGCCTGGAGGTTGCACAGAACCAGCTACAATTTTTGACATCAGTGCTTGAGCATCATGGGAATCCATTTCATAACACGACCTAGAAAGAGATCTTAATTATTCTTAGATAACTAAGGTAACTCAAAACCGTATTTTAATTAGTCAGTATGCCTGCCTGGAGTCTTGACTCTGTGCTTAAACTCGAGGGAGCAGAAAAATTTCTGCCATAATCCATCTTTGGCAGTTTCTGTTGGCTAGCCTTCTGCTCTCAGTGAACAGGGGATTGGGACTACCATTTTGAATTGTACAGCCCTTCCCATGCCCTGAGGACTGTAACTCTTGATTCTGGATTGCATTCCAGGGAAAAGTGCTTAAAATATAGTTGCTGCACTGCCTACTTTCAAGATCACTAAATCCTCTTTTGGCTCTAACGTAACTTCCCATTGAAGATCTATACTTTAACACCTAGGAAGTCTATGAAACTTGGAATTTCAGACTGTTTGCTAAAAATGCAGGTCTCAGAATAAGGTTGAACAAATACTTAAATCTGAATACACTGTGCACATTTTTATGCCTTTCCTTCCAGCTATAGATTAATTAAATTAACGCAAAATTGTTGCAGTAAAACCTGACACTGGGAACCACATGAGATAATTGCATGTACAGAGCTGAAATCAAGACCATTTAAAGATTCCCTAAACTTCATGAGCCTTTTTGTATTCACCCAGACCACTTTGAGGTTTTACACTGAAATTTTGTCTAACTTGGGGTTTTGACATGACACCAAGTGAAATTTTGTTTCAATTTTTAGTTCCATTCAAAGCCCACTCCCCAAGGGGACCATATCCTTATTTGATGTAAACCAGCATCTCCACATTACTTTCAATAAGGCTGTGTAAATTTGCAACAACTGAAGAGCTAATCCTAGTGAAGTAAAGCCATGTGGTGAATTGAACCAAAAAAAATGTTCAAATGAATAAGGCCAGCTGTATAACACAGGCAGACTCTGCAGATGGGCACGGTGCCAGGCTTCCCCATTAATTGCCTCCCTATGCTTCATTGAAGGAAGTTTGAAGACATTCCAAAACTCCTAAGCTCCCAGCACCACCCCTCTGTTTCTACTCCAGCTGCGGCTTCCAGACACTGCTCTCTCTGGCAACAAAAATGGGAATACACATGAGGAAGTTTTCTAAACAGTGCTTTGCGTGAGCTGCAGAAATGGGGCTTAGTCATGGGTAACTCTAGTTCCTTGAGCAGCAGTGTTGTAGGGGCTAATGATGAGGAGCCAAGTAAGGGAAATGAGGCAGGAGGAGCAGCTGGTGGTGGAGAAACAAGGAAAAAAAAACCATATGGGAAAGTTAGAGATCATCTGATTTGATTTCAAAGGAAGGGTGAAGAGGCAGCTCAGAAAGCATAAAGACTTTTGGAAAAGACTGAGGGGAAGAACACGAAAGGAAAGGCCAAAAGGAATTGTATGGGAAAAGGTTCATGAGTGAAGAGATGTTTGCAAGGACGTTCTGTGTCTGGAAAGGAAACTGCGTGGGGTAGTGTGGTAGAGGATTGCAGAGCTCTTTTAGGACAAATAATCAAGGAAAGTTGACTGGGCCAGGAGAATGTGGTGGGAGTCAGCAAGAGACAGTGGGGCTGGGAAGACTGGAGCTGAGAGCTGAAATGGGAAGAAATTAGATTGGATAACAGGCTCAGAGAGAAAAACATGGATTGACTGAGCAGGAGTCTGGAAATGAGATGTGTGAGGGGAACACCTGACCGAGGAGCTGGGAAAGCAGAGAGGCTTGATATGAGCATGGCGGTGAGGACATCAGCAAAAAGGTTTCCCCTGGGGAAAAGAGGTGGCCTGACATGTCGGTATCCAGTAAAGCACACTCTCCCTTAAAACTGAAACACAGATCCTCATTTCTGTGCATCAACATTTCCAGTGGCAGCACATAACTGTGAAAGCCAGAGTTAATTTTATGCTGGAATAATCAAAAATAGCATATCTTGGAATGGTTCTGCCCATCAGCTGTCTGTGCTGTTCAGTATTAGTGTTCTGGCATTTTACTTCACTCCTTCCAAAATAGCACTGCCGAAGCCTGTTGGCAAGCAGTCTCAGTTCCCTCTCACAGCCATTGCCGAGATGATAGCATCTTATTATTGCTATCAATTAATCACTGAGTTCAAGTGGGGAGGAAATTAGAACAGAGTGAAAGCCATGTTGTGGAACTGATGAATGAATGTGCACAGGCCAGAAGGGCTGTTTTCTCTTTACTCCAACATTAAAAAAAAAACAACAAAAAACCAAAAAACCCAAAACCAAACCAAAACCACTTCAAGATTTAAAAAAAAAGTCATAAAGAAAATTTCATAGTTTTGCTATCAGTAGGACTTCTGCCTCATGTGTGTCAGAACGGAGATGACATACAATAAATGAGACAGGGAGGAAGGGAAAGGACAATTCCTGGAAAAATGTAGTTCTATCCCACAGGCCGTCACCAAGTCACTTTGCCGTGCTGGGCAATCAAGCCTGTCAGCCAGGACACGAAGTCCATATTTCCCATTCCCTGGTGCCTGGTTTGGAGGACTGAAACAAAGACTGTCTGCTGCTTCAGTACTTGAGCCTTCTGTCAAAACTCTCAAATTGGAAGGGCTGATGCCTTTAGCCAGCACTCTCTCTGCTCCTTGTAGTTACTACTTCTGTTACAGAATTGAGCATAGAATACATGATACATACTCAGAAGATAGTTTACTAAATGCTTTACCAAGTGTTATACATAATCAATAGCTAGTCAGCAAGAGTTTGTTTTTCCTTTTACAGTCTCCAGAGCACCTGTGATCCCTCGCTCCCCTCGCCCCGGCCTGTGTGGGCCGGCAGGAGGGCCCTGATGGCTGCCGGAGCGCAGCACAGACCAGGCCTGCTCCCTCCCTTTCTTCCCCGCCAAGTCCCAGTCGTCCTCCAAGCGTGCACGTTGTAGCTCTCTCTAAACGGGGAAGCCCTCGGCTGGCGAGACAGAGTCAATTTTAGTTCTCTCTACAATGCCAAGGGAGATTCTTGAAGCATGAATGGAGTTTCACATTTTCTCACAGATATTCACTAGCACAACACTGACTGCAAACACTATTCCTTTGCCTTCTGCTCTGATTAAGCCAGACTTTGGGCCAAACATTGCTATCAGTTGCAGTGATGTAGACTTCATGCAATTCCATTTTACTTCAAAGGTACAATAGTGTAAGTACTACGACTCTATGTTTATAACAGATTAAATTCCCACTTCTGTACGATTCTGTGTAACTGCATTCTGCCTTGGTTCCTTTTAATCAGGCCTTTCCTTAGCTTATTGTTATGTCTGACAACAGCAAAGATAGCTGTGTGTCCTCTACAGTCTCCAGCTTTTATAGAGCTTATGTTGCTTTGGCGAGCTACCCTCCCACCCCCTAATCTCCTGTTATAAAGTTAGCGTCGGGGGCAAGGGCGGCACAGTACATGACCTAGGGATTTTCCTTCTTTCAAGTAGTTGTATTTATCGGTCCATGCTCTTTATCCCAGAACAAAAAAACAGAGGTTATATGAAGAGGTTTGAAAAGCATGTGGATGGCATGTACTGGATTTATTGCCACTCTATAAATTCCCACAAAGGTTTGACTTGCTTTGTTTTTAATCACCAGCAATGAAACAGTTCACAGTACACTGCAAACACAGAGCCAGCTTTTTGTTTGAGACAGTTGGAGAGGAGGGGGAAAGAGAGGGGAAAGGCTCATGAGAAACATGAATGAGTAGGTTTTGCTGACTCTTCTAACTACAGGGCCCGACAAAGTGCCTATAAGCACATTTCCCATGGTGTTAATAGCAGAGCAGGAGCTTTGTTGCATGATAAGTGGGTATTTCGAAGCTTGTCAAACCTAGACAAGTGGGAGGAAATTGTAATTAACAACTCTAAAGAGCACAACTTATTAAAAAGTTGGTCCGTAATATAAAACATATCTCCGCTTTGACATGTATCTCTTTAAAACAGTAATACATAAAAATGCATTTGTTTTACTGATTACATTTTCAAGTTACCCCTTTAAATTTTACCAATCTTTTACTATATATAGTCTCCTAGCCTATCTAATCCAAATGGCAAACATTAATCACAAACGCTATTTTTGGTTATGAAACACAACTGTCCATTCCTGGTATACTGCACTAATGCAATTACTGATCATGTAAGGCTACATGGTTGCAAATAATGTGAAAAAAAGATAAAATGTATGAGAATGTATGCCACACCATGTACCTGAAAAGAGTCACATTTTCCTTGATTTCCTTTCACTTGCCTCTAGGGATGTTTATTTCCTGAAAACCTGTTTCAGTCAAAAATTGAAAAAAAACCTGTTGTTGTAAAATATCAGAAAAACTTTTAACAGACATAAGCATGAATAAGTTTTCTTTCCACGAATAAAAAAACAAACAATCAAATAAATAATTTAAACAAATACTAAATTGAGAGACTAAAAACATGTTAAAAAAGTATTTTAGGAGACACAGAATTTCAATCCCTATACTTATACGATTTATGTCTTAGAAAAGTAGGAACTTTTTTTAGTCACTGAATTTTTATAATGGCGTGGGATCCAACACTCAAACTCTAGATCTTGTGGTGTCCCTAGTTGTACTGTTTTCAATTTCCTTCAGAACAGGCCATAAAGTTTCACTCAATTCAGGTGATCATTGTGATTTACTGTGTCGTTTCTGTTAGTACTAAGTACTTTACAGATTTGCTCTTTTTGGTTGTACTTAGCTAAATCCACCGCAATACTTCAATTTCAAGAAATACATTTATTAATTTATTAGAAAGGGAAGATGCTACCTGTAGTTCATCCCAATCCTACCACTATCTTCTGACAATTATTCAACTAATCCATGGTACATTTCCTACTGGAACTGTTGATAATTTCTAAATTGTGTTTTTGCACCCTATTTGCACGAGGCCTGAGAGATGTTTCTTTGCTGTTTCCAATGGAACAAATTACAGAAAAATAGTAATGCAATCTGGTGTCTGTAGTTGGAAACCAGATGATCTTCGAAACAGACTGAGATTTCAATGCGAACTCAGGTCTATAATATACCTCCCGTAGCTGTACCCTGGAGTTCACATAGCATTTTTCCCACAAAAGAGCCACAAAAAAGCATTATACATTTGCTCAGTGACATTTTCCATGCCTTTCAGTGTGTATTTCTCTATTCACTCCTGCCATTCCCTTCACCATATATCATCTTCCATGATACCTGCATGATATGTGTAATTGGACTCCTATGCACAAATCTGATTGAATATTGCCCACAGACACAAACATGTTTTAGAAATGTTTTCCTTCAGATTTCAAAACTATAGATCCCAGTCCAGTGCCACTTCATCCAAACCTTCAAAGCTCACTCCTAATGAATCTCATGAGTAAAGTTGCTTCCTAGCCATCTTCATCCATTCCCCCATTTGCCTCTGCAAACAATCTCTTTACACGTTTAAATATATATTTATACACACATACTCTTTCATCTAAAGTTATCAGCCCTTCATCTTTTTCCATAGATGCACTCTTTTTTGGGGGACACCAAATTGCAAAGTGCAAGCCACAAGAGACAATCACCATCCAGGTTACTGCTCATGACCCAGTATTTCTCTGCCTTTAGGATAAGACCTTAACCCAAACTACAGCAATTTCTTCCAATTGCTCATGGCCTCCACCATGCCTTCTCTTGCTGTTCATAAAACATAGCTCTCCATACAATATTTTTTGCCATAAGGAAATGATTGCCTATTTTTTTACTCTAGCCAGAGAAAAGGATGTATTGGGAGTCACAAATCTATACCTTAGAGCTTTTAAAAACAGTAACAAGAGTGGTGCCTGACAAGATGTGCAAAGGTAAGGAAAACAGTGAGGGTAATGAGGTTACTGGAAGAAGTCAAGTGGAAAAAGGAAGGTAGAAGACTGTACATAAGAATGGAAAAGAACTTGAGAGGCCAGGTATTGTCAGTGTATTAAGTAAAACTTCACTGCCCTTCAGCTCACCATCCTCACCCTGGGAAAGCTTCTGGTGCCGATCCCTCTTTCTGCTGGCTCTGGCAGCACATTGCCAGTCGGGTGTGAGAGAGGGAGCATGAGGTACAGTTGCAAAAAACAAAGCTCAAACCCCATATGGAAGGTGGAGCTTTGAAGCAAAAGGAATTGGGCTGTTGGCAGAGCAGGCTCTGCGGCTGTTGTTGCCATGTCAAACTTGTGCAGTAGCTAAACAAGAGTTTCAATGCTGCCTTCCAAGAGTTCAAAATACCTTCTTCCTGGGGTGCAGTTAAATACACTCAGGTTATATTCAAATAGGTTTCAATTACATGCACAGAAGCATCATTAATTGATAGTCTGAAACTACACATGAAAGAAGGTTTTGAGTACTGTTAAAATGAGAAAAAAAAATGGATTAAAACATTTTGTACTGGGTCTGGCTGGGATAGAGTTACTTTTCTTCATAGTAGCTTGTATGTTTTGGATTTGTGACCAAAAATTGTTGAGGGATGTTTTAACTGTTGCTGCTGGGCAGTGCTTACACAGCACCAAGATCTTCTCTGATTCTCACACCACCCCACCAGTGAGTAGGCTGGGAGTGCACAAGAAGCTGGGAGGTGACACAGCTGGGACAGCTGACCCCAAATGTCCAAAGGGATATCCCACACCATACCACATCATGCTCAGCGTATAAAGCTGGGGGAAGAAGGAAGGAGGAGGGATGTTCAGAGTTACATCATTCGTCTTCTCAAGTCACTGCTATGCATGATAGATCCTTTTTTTCCTGGAGATGGCTGAACACCTGCCTGCCCATGGGAAGTAATTAATGAATTCCTTGTTTCACTTTTCTTGCACATGCAGCCTTTACCTATTAAGCTCTCTTTCTCTCAATCCACGAGTTTTCTCACTTTTACCCTTCCGATTCTTTCTCCCATCCTGCTGGTGGGGAGTGAACAAGGAGCTATATGGGGCTGAGCTGCCAACCAGGCTTAAACCACTACACCTTTCAAACAAGGCTTTTGTGGTTTTTGACTCCAGGAGATACAGTAAAATGAGCTGTCTGAGGCAAATAATCTTACTAACAATACTCAGTAGCATAGTCTTAAGTGTATTTAATTCTTTCACTTCCAAATTCATATTAATTGATAAAGCAGCATGAATATTAGACAACAAGAATGAGTGAACTTAGTAAAAGAACACAGGAAGTAGGAAGAAAGACTGGAAAGGATGTTGAAAACATGCTAACTAAGGGAGCATTGCAAATCTAAGATGTCAAGAGAATTCCTTATTAAAAGCTAATGGCAGCCTGCTTAGACAGAAACATGCTTATTTAAATTGTGGGTTTTTTATCTGAGCCAAGAAAGGGCTTATACGTTGTGCTGCCCAGGGCTGCAACACCTGAAGTTGTGTTCCTGGTTGCAAGCATTGAGTTCACAAAGCAGGGTCAGGTACTTCCATCATTATACCATGAATACAGGGAGACTGAGTGCCCTACACATGAAAGTCACAGTGGCCAGCACTGTGCCTGGGATACCCAGGCAAGATTTCATGGGACTGGTTTTACAGAAAGGCAGTTACCTGGAGCCTAATTTGGGATTACATTTAAGATCTTTGATGCGTATCCAATTCACAGGTAAGGATTATAGGCGAGAATCACATTAGCATTTCACTTTAAATCAGAACCGTGCTTTTGAAAAGGATCTCCCAAGTCATCCCTATTTATCATACTTTGGTCTTAGACCACCTAAACTGGACTGGGTTTGAATGAAACCAAAGAAGAAAGCATACTCCAACCCCTAGGAGACATTCAGCATATGGGATCAGATGGGGAGTAGTCTAAAATCTGCCCAAAAGACATGAAGTGCGGACACTAAGTGCCTAGCACCAACTCCCTTCCTTCAAAGATGTTCCTAGTGTGTCACATAATATGTCACATTGTTAACATAGACATAGCCACAGCTTCTTGCTACTTCTTATGCTGAAGTCATGCATTTTGAGTCCAGATGACTAGATCACTGTTTTCTGTCAAAGCACAGCAAATGCCATGCTGTTCAGTCCTCAGAGTGCAATTAGAAACCCAAGCTCCAGACCCAGGTCACACCTGACTGGGGACATGCCCAAGTGATACGTCAGAGGCCTGGGAAGGTTGTCACTGTGGGAGTCCCACTACTGCAAAGGCTGTCAGACGTGGGATTAATAGTTGGGCATTCCTGAAGCTCAGAATAGCAGTCAGTCCTCATCCAGAGACTAATGGGGCTTAAAAGGGCATGAAACCCAGCGACTGCATCCAGTCAAAACAAGCAAAAGTCTGAGCGGTGAGTGAGACAAGTTGTAACAGGTATCAAGCAGAGCTATCTGAAGGTGCTCCATCTTTCTCATTTTCTCACTTCTCACTATTTCTTTGGAGCCACAGCATGGAGAAGCTAGAGGGAAACTGGAAAAATCTTTCAAAAACATTGTCAAATCCACATGTTTAGAAAAAAATCATTGTTTACACCAAATACATAATGCAGGAAACTGCTCTGTCAGACAAGATGTTCCTTACCTGATTATGATTTGAAAGCAATAAATAGAAACAACTAGTTATAAAGTAAATGGCAACTGAAAACACATGCATTTAGGTCTTTGGCTCCAGAATAAATAAAGTGCAAAAGTAAATTTTTCAAATATCTGCCAGAAGTCAGATATATGTTGTTCTTTTAGGGTGTTTGCAGGTTGCTTGTATGAGAATATTTTTCTGAAGCTGAAATACCGTTTGTGAAAGAGCTTGAAAGATTTTATTACTGATACAGTTAAAATGAAAGGTTTTTCTTCTGTTTTCTGTGCCTGCACACCTACCATAAATATCAATAAAGCTTCCACATACATTCTGATGGCAAAATAGACCTTAAGGTCTATTTTCGTTAGGTCTGCTTACTTCTTTAAGTCTTCAACTGTTAGTAAAGTCTGGTATCTGTGGCTTATGTGATAGATGTATTTATTTAATTAAACTATGTTGTTTAAAAAGCCCCCAAACATTGTAATTTAATAGACCGTATTCAAGAATAAATAGATGAATCCAATTCACAGGTAATATAAAGTGACTACCAACATTTAAAGAAATATTCTTGATTCAACCATCAGGCAATTCTGATGACAGCCTTGAACTCCATAAGCTAAAGTTCAGATCATTCTCCTGTAATACAGTTTCCTTGAGATTTCATCAGATGTCTTTAAATTATGTATTTTCAAAAGTACTTAGACACTAAAATAAGTTAAATCCATTTCAATGAAAGCTAGGTGCTTTGTCGATGTATGACTTGGTCTCCTTGTTTTTCAGTTTCTGATCTGTAAAACGGAAATTTCCAAACATCACCAGATGTTCAAATGTCATTTTGAACAATAAATTTTCACATCACAAAGGGCAAACAAAACCAGGAGACGGCAGAGCACAGGCAGACATAGGCGTAAGTAGTTTATGTTCTTCGGTTATTCCAAGTTGTCATCATTTTATTTGCAGAACAGTTCTGTGATTATCTCAAGACCTTAAAGAAGCAGAAGACACTGACATTTGGAGCTCACGGCCACTCTACAGGACATGGCACGCTCCCTCAGAAGTATCTTTTAACTGCTCTATATACTGCTCCTCTTTTTTACTGTCTAGTTCTACCTGTATTATTAAAACACTGATTACCATAAATAACTTAAAGCTGCGTAGCCAACAGCAACTCTGTGACTGTGAATCTCTGCTTTGTCATAGTCTTTAACTACTTTATTATTAGAATTAGGATGGTATCCAAAAGTCTCAGTCATGTTATATAAAACCTCACAGCAGTAGTCAATTCCTGCTCTGAAGGTCTTGGGCTCTCATTAAGTACGAGAGACAAAAAAATACTGTTTTCCTGACATTACAGATCTCCCAGATGTCATACAATTTGATGCTTCTGCTCTGAGGAATTATCAAACACTGGAAAGCAGAAAGTGCAAGAAAATTCCTTAGAGCAACTCTTTCCTGTTCAGGCAGTAAGTGGCAGCATTGCAATAGCCTTTGCTTCTGTATCTTTGTTGTTGTCTTTCAAGGCAGTCCTGATTTTCTGCTCAAGCACACAGATCTCCTTCTGCCATTTCTATGTCCCTAAAATCTAATTTTGCATTGCATAACGATATACTATATTTAGTACAAATAATTTTATATGAAGTTGAATCATGAAAAAAAGAAATTTGCAGATTTGGGGTTTCTTTTGTGAATGGAGACTGTGTATATCAAAAACAACCCATTGGTTTCTACACTCTCAGTCAGGGAGTATTCTGGATCCTTATCTATATTTCTGAAATGTGTGCTCCTGAACAAATTAAAACAAGTATAAGGACAGCCAGAGTCTTCTCTTTCTGATCCTGAAGCAGGGAATGTAAATGGGATACCAGTAATGTAGATCTTTATTCTTGAACTAGCCCCTAAAAAGTAAGCCTACAAAATCAGCATCAGGTCATTGCGTGTTAATTGACTTGCCAGTGATACAGGATTGGATTTATTCTGTTTTAAAAGGGCTTTTTGGAACAACAGCTGTGATTTTTCCTGGCTCATAATGATCAGCAGCCATAAGGAAACTGCAATCGGAATGGAGGAGACAGATCTGCTGATGTAGCACAAGCCTGCCTTGTATCTAACTCCCTCTCACAAACCCTTTTGTTGGCTCTGCAGTGCTAAAAGGAACAACGTACACCAAGAATTCAGTGTTGTCACTTGCATGAACATACAGGCCTAAATATGAATTACACCCTATTCAAAGTGTGCTGAAGTCAATGACAATTTACCAGTTGTGGAAAAATGGGGACACACAAACACACACAGGGACTAAAGAGCGGATCTGTTCAGCAAGAAAGGGATTCCCAGGATAATTGCGTTTCTGGGTAGACCTGCAGTGATTACTTTGTGTAGAGTTTAGTTCTTAAGCTGCTTTCACACTATCTGGGTGCTTGTGTTCTGTGACGCTGGATGTTACTTGTCAAAGGTTGTTGTTTTCACTGGTGTGGCATTTATGCTACTGGCCCTTGCGGAGCAATGAAAAGTGTATGCTCTGCCTCTTGCGGAAGTGTGTCTTTATAAAGATCCAGATTCTCCATAAGAGCATGGCAAATTGTGTGAGGCAGCTTTTCATTGAGAAACCCTGGTTATTAGCTGTCAAGGTTAAAAGGTGAATGAGAAGACTTATTTATTCTTCAGGGCAAAACAGAACATTTCTAGTGACAGAATCCTGGAAGCACTTGCAAGAAAAAGAAAATATCTTCATAATGACTTGCACTATGCTTGTGTCAAAAAATCACTATTTTTATTACATTTCTGAGTCCCCATTTTGAGTAGTGTCATATTAACTTAGGCCTAACTTGGTGCCTGGGCTCTTTTGTCATGTTTAGGAGAACCAGTCATAATAATATTTTAGTGGAAACTTTGAAAATATTCGTGAAACTGATGATACACTGCGTAGTTTGGTAAATTATTCAAAATTCAGTTTCAGTGTTATTTATGTTTTTCTGCAACAAGCTACACCAAGTACAAACATTTTTATTCACCGTGTTTTTAACATACTTTGGAATACTGAAAATAACAGTGCTTTATAAATGTAAAACCATTACTATTAATTATTACTACAGAATTTTTCCTTCATCATTTCCCCGACCTTTAAGGAACATTAATGAGAAAGTTTACTCGTTGTGAGTGTGAGCTGGTTTTAATGAATGTCTTTCACCGAGACTATATGACTGCTAAGATGAAAACTCTCAAATGTTAATGCACTTGAGGTTTATAATGTCTAATGTTAATGTCATAGGACATAGGTCAGGGAAGTGAACTGGGAGCGATTGTGCATAATAAGCCATCTGTATGTTGTTTTGCAGCAACAAAACAGAGTAAACTAAGTCCCAGGACATGCCTACTGAGTTATGAAGTTATTGCAGGACTTCATCTAGCATTAATGAGGCCTCATTTGAACAAATGGGAAATTTTTGAAATAACATATCACAGAACTAACTTGTGAGGGGCTCAAGGGAACAAATTTTGAGAAAAGGCTAACTAGATTTGGCCTTTAATGATGCATAGGGAAAAAGAGGAGAGGAACTTCTCACATTTCATATTCCAGTGTTAGGCTACAGAAACTGCCCTGTGTCCCCTCGAGAAATAAAGAAGGCTCTTTTGCAGGGTTCTTTTTTTTCTTTTCTTTGTTTTCCACTACTTTCTTCTATGTCATTGTAGAGGTCAAGATTTGAGATTACATGTGTACACACAGAACAACAAAAAAAATCTTTAAGCTGGATGTATACATTCACAGCTATAAGGCATAAAAATTTTTCTAATGTCACTGCCCCTACCATCCTCTAAACTACATTTTGCTTGTTAGTATCCAGCTACAAATGATAGGTTGCAGGCTAAGCTGGTATGTCAGCTAGATAGTGATTCACATGTGCTTTTAGTTTATGGTCTGGTTTACATTTCACTTAGCTTTGTACTGTTCTTGTGATGGGGACAAAAACTGTACATAAAGTGGAGAAAGACTAGAGAAATCAAATCTCTCTTTTAAATTTTAGCTCTTTGAAACTGAATTTAATTTTGAGCTACACAACTTGGAAGTGTCTAAGTCTGCAAATGATTTGAGACCACTAGTTTCAAGTGTTAAATTGCTTTTTATTGCTACAAGTTACAGCTTCAGAATATATAATGGAAGCTGCCCTTAAAATAGTAATGTGGAATGTGCAAGGGTTATATTATCCAATTAAAGGCATGTGCATCCTGCTAGCATTTAAGAGAGCAAATATACAACTAATTCTCTTAGAAAAGATGCATTTATTTCTCCCTGTGCTCTCAGGCTCACAGAAACAAGGGTTATGTCGATTTTCCACCCAGTTTCTTATACTCTTCCTGTGGGATAGCTAAATCCTTATACTACAAAGTGCAAACTCACTTGTACTCAAATCTGTTCGTATAGGATTCCCCGGAGGTTAACTGATGGGAGTGAAGGGGGTTAATATGAGCAGAGAATTTGAACTATTTGTTGTTAAGTGGGAAAACAGCATCAACTATTATTGTCATAAGTCTCTTCTTGCATACTTTATAAGAACTTAGAGATATGTAAATAAGGTACAGGAAATTATTTTCCTTTCCAGGGAATTAGGCTGCTTGATTACAGCATGCTTTGGTTATTTAATAACATCTGGAGAGGCAATTTAACTGCCTTCATGATAAAAATTAGATAAAAATCTTGGAACATACCATTCATGTACTAGGAAGACATGGAAATATTGCTGTGTATGAAGCAGGGAAATAAATAACAACCCATGTATTCATGTTATTAGACAGTGCATAACATTCATTTTTCTATGAAATTCTTTTTTTTTAACTTTATGTCAGTCATTCCTGACAAGTAACCTCTTTAGAATACGTTGCCCCTTGCTACAGGAGAGGACATTTTAAAGCAATTAAGGTATTTTTGGCAACCACCAAAGTTCTATCATCTAGTAATAGAAATGCTAAGTTACAAAATTTCATGGTGCAATAGACGTCCAGAGCTTTCTACTGGGCACATACAGGAGCTTGGGACAGACATTCTTCTTGATCCTGGTCAGGGATGATACAAAGTGTGTTAAAATGACATGCTCACATCATCAGTCTTTCAATATAGACAGATATCCCCCCGCCCCATCCTCTCCCTCAGGGCTGGACAGATTGACAGTGGGGTGAAAGAAGCACATAAGGGCACATTCTTGACTTACGGATGTCTCTTCCAGGATGAGATGAATTACACCCAAGGATGAAGGGCACCTCAATGACTAGTATGAACATTGACCTTGTAGACGTCCTCATTATGGCAAATGACTCCAACCCACAGAGTTGTATTTTCCCAGATGCAAAGTGGAACTAAGAGAAGGGAATCTGGGGTTCCTTGATGAGCTTAGGTCCATCTTTGGAGAATCAGATAGCCTACGCAGCAGACATTCGCCCATATAGGCTACATATGCAACCAGCTGTTAAGGAATAAAGACTGATCAGTCTTTTTGCTTGATATGGTATCGTGAGCAGAAGTCTAAAGAAGACTAAGGGTAAAATCAGATGAGAAATTATTTCTTCTCAGTTTTTGTCACACTCATACAGAAGACTAGATGGGGGGTCCTAAAAAAAAGCTCCCAAACATTGTCCCAGATTGGAAAAAATTAATCCCTTTTTAGTGGAGGAGTCTGCTAACAGGCATGTGAGTTTGGAGAAGTCCAGAAGGGTTGACCAGCCTGCCTCTAAGCTTGGCTTTTATCTTGTAATGATTAGGATGATTCCAGGACATCTCAGTTCACTCAGACAAGCAACATCAGGTAAAATTAAGTTGGAATCATTTAAAGCGTATTTAGGTTTTACTCCTTTAGGCCTTTTATATTTTCTGTATAATAAAATAATTCAATTTAGCTGTTGGTCTTAGGGACCCAGACATGAATGAAACATTTTAATTATTCTTGTGAGACCTACTGACAGGGTACTACTGCCAGTGTATCTCTGAGTTTCCTTGTCTTGCAACTGAGGGACTGTACTAATATCTGCTTACTCTTTAGCATTTGTTATAAATGATATGTTATGAACATTCAAACTACATAGAAGAGGTGTATTCGATAAATTAGTGAAATAGTAGATAAAGTAGCTTGCAGATGACGTTCCATGAAGTGAAAGAAAGAAAGAAACTTCTGTAGAATAGAAACTGTGAGTGTTTTCCAGGTCTAGCATTGCCAGATGAACAGCAGTTAGAAATAGTACCTGAACTGAATGGTCTTGAATGACTATATGCTTTACCAAGCTGTGACTAAAAACACATACCTAGCAGACTGAATTACAGTTGATTAATTTACATAGGAACAGGAACAATTTTCTGTATTCTGATGTTGTAATTTCCTTTGCATCAGGTCACTCTTACTTATCTGATTATTTAGCTGACCAGCAACTTAAACCATCTGCATTCAATTAACAATGTAATTCCTGCTAAAAAGTGAGCTTGTGTTATTTATAGGGATATTCATAAGGTTCTTGTTAGTTTGAAGAAATATTGTGCTGACTTAGCTAACCATTCATGGGAAAGGAAGAGTTGGTATTCATTGTAGGTACTTATGGCGGCTCTCACACATCCTTCTTCTTTGCTACTATGGAAAGTATTTTGAAGAAGACATTTTTAAACACCTCTTAACTGCTAACCCTTCAGTGGGGCACTGCAAAACAAAATGGCACAAAACATGTATTAGTTGTCTGCTCACTAAGGACAACCTCAGTGGGAGTCATTTCATTTAACTTCAGGTACCTGCAAGGTATACATTTACATCTGAGCTCATCATCCTTCATTCCTCCTGCAGGCAATGAAAAGAATAGGTCACATATAGGACAGGATTCAGCTCACCATAGACATTCACAAACTTAATCCTATCAAACTGTAAAAGTGTTGATTTTTCTTCATTGATGGTGAAGTGAAATAAGCCTGACTAGTCTGAGCACAGATGCTGACATTATAGATGTCTAAAGTGAAGTAGAAAGAATCCAGGCAGTTCCTGGCTGTTCTTCGAACATCTGAAATGCCTATAACCTGCCATTCCATTATTTTAGTGCTTAAGCTCAGATCACAGCATAGCTTTTAGAAAGTCAGCAGACTCCTGGGAAATACACAAGAAGGTGGAATATCTTTAATGGGCAACAGGAAGGAAAAGGAGTGCTGAAAGAGGGAGAAGTTACAAATTACATAAATTACAGACTAGGTTACATACTGCACCTCTGGCTGACACTCTGATAACATACACACAAATAACATCCTGGTGCTTTTGCCACACTGCTCTGTCCTGCATCCATCATCCTCGCTGTTTCTACAGGAGAACAGAACACTCTCTTCTTTCTGCCTCCCGACTGTCGGCAGTGAGGGCTCTGCAGGCACAGGTGCAAAGCTCCGCCTTGCAAAATATCATGCAATTTGTGTCCCTATTTTTGCTCAGATACTCTTTAGGGACTTAAATTTTCCTGTGGTTGCCTGTCTGGGGCAGATGTACCTATCTTATCTTTTTATATTTCCTTCTCTGTCTCACTGATTCTTCAAATCGGATATACAGAAAATTCGTGTTAAACAAAAAACTTCAGCATTTCCTTTTCAAGAGTAGTTACTATATATGCCAGAAATGCTCAGTTGCCAATATTGAAATTTCTATGTTTATTTCCAGTCAGGAACAATAAATACTCCACACTCCAAAATGTATGTGAAAGTCACAATTTTTTTTTTATTTATGCTTTTTTTTTCTTAAAATCCAGTTTTCTTCAGTTTTTTTATTCACGATATCAAAGACTGATGATACTCTTTCAAATCCCTTCCTTTTCCAGATATTCTAGGCTTTTCCACTCCTTTCTGACACTTTGCATCGTCCAGGGAAATCTATCAGTGTGTTTCTCATAAGGGCTCTGCTCTTGAACATTTCCTCAAGGAATTTTAACAAAGTTCCTCTTCTTCCCATAGGCAGTGGTGTGTATGCACTGCTCTGAGGAATGAACCCCATTCCCATGACAAATTGGCCCAAGAAGTGTCTCAGTAGTGTCCTAGCAATGTCTAGTTAGCTAATGGCTAATTTTTATCATAAAATCATTCATAGAATCATAGAATCATTTAGGTTTGACAAAATCTTTAAGATCATCAGGTCCAAGCATTAACCTAGCACTGCCAAGTCCACCACTAAACCACCTCCCTAAGCACCACATCCATACGTCTTTTAAATACCTTCAGGGATGGTGACTCAACCACTTCCCTGGGCAGCCTGTTCCAATGCTTGACAACCCTTTCAGTGATGACATTTTTCCTAATATCTAGTCTAAACCTACCCTGGCACAATTTGAGGTCATTTCCTCTCATCCTGTTGCTTGTTACTTGGGAGAAGAGACCAACACCCACCTCACCACAACCCCCTTTCAGGTAGTTGTATAGAGCGATAAGGTCTCCCCTCAGCCTCCTCTTCTCCAGACTGAACACCCCCAGTTCCCTCAGCCGCTCTTCATGAGACCTGTGCTCTAGACCCTTCAGCAACTTTGTTGCTGTTCTTTGGACATGCTCCAGGACCTCAATGTCTTTCTCACAGTGAGGGGCCCAACGAGGGATGGCCTCACTAGTGCTGAGTACAGGGGCATGACCACTTCCCTAGTCCTGCTGGATGCCATTGGTCTTCTTGGCCACCTGGGCACACTGCTGGTTCATATTCAGCTGGCTGTCGACAAACACCCCAGGTCCTTTTCTGCTGGGCAGCTCTCCAGCCACTCTTCCCCAAGCCTATAGTATTGCAGGGGGCTGTTGCAACCCAAGTGCAGGACTCAGCACTTGGCTTTGCTGAACCTCCTACAGTTGGCCTCGGCCCATTGATCCAGCCTGTCCAGATCCCTCTGTAAAGCCTTCCTACCCTCAGGCAGACCAACAGTCCTGCCTAACTTGGTGTCATCTGCAAACTTACTGAGGGTGTACTCGATCCCCTCATCCAGATCATTGATAAAGATATTAAACAGAACTGGCCCCAATACTGAGCCCTGGGGAACACCGCTTGTGACCAGATGCCAACTGATTTAACTCCATTCACCACAACTCTTTGGGCTCAACCATCCAGACAGTTTTTAAGCCAGTGAAGAGTATGTCCATCCAAGCCATGAGCAGCCAGTTTCTCCAGGAGAATGCTGTGCAAGACGGTGTCAAAGGCTTTACTAAAGTCCAGGTAGACAACATCCACAGCCTTTCCCTCATGCACTGAGCGGGTCACCTTGTCATAGAATCAGATGAGGTTGGTCAAGCAGGAACTGTGTTTCCTAAACCCATGCTGACTGGGCCTAATCACCTGGTTGTGCTGTACATGCCACGTGATGACACTCAAGATGACCTGCTCCATAACCTTCCCCAGCACTGAGGTCAGACAGTCTTGCTATTAAAGATAGAGACAAAGGCGGCATTAAGTACCTCAACCCTTTCCTCACCCTTTGTCACTATGTCTCCCCCAGCATCCATTATTCTGTTCCTTAGAGTATATCCTAGTAATAAAGGCTAAACTATCCAGGGGCCTTTCTGAGCACTGAGTATCCAGCGTAAGATAATCTACACTATTTCATCATGTAACTGTGCCCAGTGCAGGGGGTTCACTTTGTGGATCGTTCTTTCTGTTATAACTGAAATTTTGAACCCTCGTTTTTTCTGCGTATGAATTCTTCTTAGGTATGGCAGCTTTCCAAAATAGCACTTTTATGTAACAATATCAAGAGTACTTCATATTTTCCATGTATATCACATTAAGTGAATTGAAGTTAAACATTTAAATTGATAAAAGCATGACATGTATTATTGTGCTGACATAATCACACAGTCTAAATCACAGATTTCTGTCACAAAAAAACATACAATGTCTGAGTAAATTCAGATATATCCTTTACATCCTTACCTTAATAAAGACTGTGTCAGTGCCAGGTTTGCAAAGACATAACCAGCCACATTTAAAATATGTAGTGCAAGAGAAATGCACCATTCACCAGGTAATTAATTCACCAGTTAAGTTATTCCACATTCCTTAGTGATTTTTTTATGGTGAAAAACTCAAGTCATGCTGAGACACAGAAGATGATGATTGTCTTATAACAGGCCAAACGGGAGCACCTTCCAGTAATTCAGAGCTCACTCCTCAAGGCTTGCACAGGACTAAAGGACTGCAATGCAGTAACTTCCATGCAGGGTAATTAGTTATCGCTCCCTGTTTCTCCAGCAGCAGCGTAAGGAGACAAAGTGGGAGAGCAGCTGTTAGTTCCCGTATTTGATAAATAATTGAAAGCTTCCCTTTGCCTACATTATCGCTCTACTCACGTTAAGATTATTGCAGCCTTTCTAAGGATCTCCTGACTTCAAATGGGATCTTAAAGGAAAGCCAGCACAGGTTACAAAATAAGTCATCCCTTTCTTAGAAAGGGATATAATTCTCGATGAAAAATCAGAATATAACATTTGCTGGTGTTGAATCTCCCTGGAGAATGTATTTCTGCCTGACATGCTCATTTTGTCATTTTGAAGGTCTAAGCACTATGTTTATTTTTATAAACATAAACTTTTTTTTTTTTAAATACCCCTGTTTGATGGGGTAAAAGAGGAGAGGTTCATGAGTGTTTACGTTTGAATAGCTAAAGGGAAAATGTAAGAACTGGCTGTGCTAATTGCTGTGTCTTCAAACACAGTTCCCATCCATTTACAAACTAAACGTCTGTGTGTGTGTGGATTACCAGTGGACTATGAGCTTTCATGCTCAGTTAACCCAAGATATAAAAGAAGTCCTTACCAGTGGCATGTGACTGGTCACCTCCTAGGTAGGCTCCAGACTCCCACTGCACCCTGTTAGTATCTACTGCATGTTGCTGCAGGCTTTTGTCTTTGTCCTCATCCTTGCAGGCAGGAGTTTGGCTACCACACAGCAACATTCCTATTGACGTTTCTATACTCTCCCCGTGCTGCTCATTCATGTTCACATGTACGTGTACACATTATTTCACACTGGCTCTGGGAATGCTTGAAGCATGAATATCGGCCTTCAGCAAACTTTCATTTAGCATTTTGCCTCCTGAGGAACTGAGTTTCAAGCACTAGACCCTGAGCCTTTATGTCGCATCTTAGATGGGTTCATAATTCAAAATCTCGATTTCTGGACTCCATTGATTTGCAGAAAGCACATCTGGACACAATATTGCTCAAACAGTTACTAGACCCACAGCCTACACTTGGTCTCAGGCTGCTAGCCTGTGAAAAAGTGTTTTGTGACTAAATATAAACTGAAGTTCATTTCTTTACAAAACTGATTGGTGTCCAGGGAAACTTCTGGGTTTGTTTATTTCACTTACACTGTCTTTTTTTATTTACCAGTCACCATATGTCCTAAACTAGAATTTCCATTAAAATTCCTTTGAGATGTGACTACAAATATGTAAGCAAGATGAATATGGATAAAATTGAAGAGTTTTGTTTGTGGTTTTGTTGGATGCTATAGCTAGCTCCTTTTAAATTCTTACACGCATATTTCAGATCTAAATACTGATTTTTTTTTCCCCTTAGTATTTGGGACTTGACTTGAAAAATTTAAAGAGTCTGCTTTTCAGAAGGTAAAGGTTATCATCTTTAAAAAATGAAGCTTATTACAGTTGGGCAGCTTTTGAAGATATTAATTTTAATGCTTATATATTTTGTCCCACTGGTCAACAAGGCAAATTAAATCTAATTTTGCATCTTCCCATATTTACTATAAATACACTTGCTTGCTGAGAAACATCCTGTGAGAACAAAGCAACAGCGAGTTCCCTGCATGAGAGCTCAAAAGATTAGGCCAATTGCAAAGTCTCTTTTCCTGAAAGAAAGTTTAGCCCAGGAAAACATAGCAGTTTGCCCCAGGCTTAACTAACTAGAAGAATCAAACCTCCTGCCAGACATCTTAGCTATGTGTTAAAGCTATTTTACCATAACTTGCAGATATCTACATTTACTAGCCCAAATGATGCACTGAGATTCTTGCAAAGAGGTCAGTGGCACACAGGTAAAACTCATACTGGGTACTATGGGACAGACAGAGAAAGATTGTGTATAATTATGTTGGAGATTTAAGAAGTTAACCAACATGCTGTGTTGTGGGGTAGAGAATGCCCCTGAGAAAATTCAGGAGTTTCCATACACTTCTTTGGTTTTGTTACTCATCCTCCCACATTTCTCTTTCCTTCCTCATTTCCGTCACAGCTGCCCTTCAAGTACTCTGGGCCTGATTCTGCTTTCCCTTGCCCCAGTTTCACTGCAGTCCGTTGGGGTTAGAGCTTGTTTTGTTTCTTTACTTCAGGTAGTAGTAATGTTGTATCCAGAGACAGGAAGATAGAAATTGAGAGAGTGACATACAGTTTGGGAATGATGTTCTGAAAGAAAAAAATAGAGCAAAGACTATTTATTCACATATTCCAAGTCTCTAAACTATGGAGAAATATTTTGTCTGGTTCCATGTCTGAAGACTTCTGCATATAGAATTTTTTTCTAGTTGTGCCGTGGCTATGGATGAGACATCATTTAGAAAACAGTGTTTACTGATTTTGGAGAATTTTTCTCCAGATATGCTACTCAGATATTACATTGGTGGGTGTTGCAGGAAAGAATAAAGTGAATTAATTAACATTTTATCTATGGTATCCTGGAGCATTTGTAAGAAATTTCCTTTCTATTTTGAGTGAATAATGTCCTAGATCATTAGGATTAGTGTTTGGAACACACTTAGATCCATGGCATTCAACACTTAGGTCTACAGCTCTAGCATTTCTAATAAATAATGATTCACAAACTGCACACATGTGATGTAAACAAAACTTAATCACTTCATGTATATGAAATTTGGCCCGAATAACCTGAGTTATCTGCTGTGAAGAAGATAAGATGAGATAAACTTTTAAAATTTGGCAGTACTAACTATTGACTATTACTGTATGTGTTACAGCAATTCTTGTAATGTAAGCTTCCATTTTCTGTTTATGATCCTGCCTACCAGTTTCTGCTTTATTTGGATGAAGGCACTGGTAAGCAGTCGGGAACCATTGTAGCTGTTTCATATTAAAAGAGAGTATAAGAAAAAGATAGGCATCCTCAATAATTTCAATTATGTTATCTGAGAAAAATATAATGAGAAAATTTCAGCTTTTTCCTTGATGTAGATTCAGAATTTATGGTATCTTGCAGAGAAAATGATCAAAAACCCTCTAAAAATCTCATTGTTCAGTTGACTGCAAAAAGAGGCTAAGGTTGCCAGGTTTTTAGAGTTTTGTCTGTAATCCATACAGAAATGCAGATCCCAGATGAAGTTGAACTGGATTTTTGTTTCTCTCAGTTCCTTCTGTGCCAGTGGGCAGGCAAGGTGACAGGAACTCAGCAAGAGCTGCAGAGGATCAACAACTCCTGCTCCACAGCCCTCCCTCCCTGCACAGATCGTGATGGCTTTCGTGGGGAAGTCATTGGGCAGCATTTGGGAGGTAAGGTAGGAAGCTGGCAGAGAAACTACATCTGTGACATCCTCAGATCCTGAGTTGTTTGGAAGACTCATTCCATGTATCATGTAAGTGTCATACATCGTATTCTCTGGCTGCTATATGTTGCTTTTTCTTCTACTAAACCAGTAACCAGCTGAGATCTGAAAGCACTTTCATTTTGTAAGTGTGACCTTCCTGCCAGAGATTATTGACAGCAGGGCCTGGACACAAACAGCTTGCAGTCCCCTGAAAGAGGACAGTCATTATCTCAAGCCTGCGCTGAAAACCATTATCTAGTTTCCCCAGGCACCCTTAATAGACAGTTTTCCCTCTCTTGCAAGCACTGAATATGCACACAAATCAAGGAACACCTTACCAAGGAAAGAAGCACATGCAGTATCTACCTAAGATAACACAACCATGATATACTTAGTGATTTTAATAGATATGTTCCAAGTCAGTTCTCTGTTTGGTATGATAACCTAAGAGGTAAGTGCTACTTTGTTACATCACTTCACTTTTCTTCACCTCGCAAGCCTTGCTAACGTCAAGTGCATGGGGGTAACGGGCCAGGTTGGCCAATTGTCAGTGTCTAAGGAGTATCTCTTGTTCCCATACCGTCATTCCCATGGGAGCGGCTAACCACTGGGATCATGCAGCCCTGCAGGGTGTCCTGGCAGAAGGCCACCTGTGCTAACTCTCAGCCACGTTTCTACTGTGGAGGCTGCAGCATTTCTTTCCCTTGAGAAGGATCTGTACCTGAAGAAGGAACCCATATTTCCCTTTAGATTCTTGCAGTGCCACTTACCAGTGACTTTTAAAGCTACATGCTGCGAAGATTTTGGAGGCATCATCCAGGTGTTCATCTATCGGTGAACAGAAGGGCTCATGGTTACAGGGATCGCTTCATGTGCGTGATCTATCCGGACAGGAGACCTGGAGCCCCTGTCCAGATGTAGCCCTGGATAAAACATACTGTGTAGATAAAACTAGCAGATTTCATGCTGATCACCAAAAGATGGGAGCAGAGAGCTCCTTCCTCTACAGAGCACTGACACAGTGTTTACATAACATCCTTAATAATTTTTTTCAAATGTGTCACCCAGAAGTTTTACAGTGCTGCTCCTCTCACATCTTCTTCCTTTCACGGTAAGAAAAGGGGCTGCTCTTGAGTCTGATCCAAGTTATTGTTCCAACTAAAGACAGATTATGTTGCTGCACTGAGCAGAGTTCTGGTTATGGCAGAGTTTTTATATTTTTTTTGTATTTTAAAAGTAGATACAGGTCTGGTCTCATCTTTTGAGGCATTCAAAAAGACCAATAGCATGTATTTAGTGAAAAAGAAGGGCTTAGATAATTTTTTTTATTATATTTGAGGTACCTTGAGACTGTATAATATGTACAGAAATTGTATACCGTATACATATTATATATAAAATGCAGGCTCAGTCAAGATGAGAAGGGCATATTGTAAAATTGAAAAGCACATTGTAAAAAATTGCTAAATTATGGAAGACAACTTGATTTGAGTAGCACATGAAGTATATCACAGAACTTATTCCTAAACTAAATCAATAAGACCTTTAAAAAGTTTTCCATTTGGCCTTCACTTTCTCAGGTTATTCAAGGAAAATACACATTGAATGAAGTGCCGCTGATTCAATGTACAAAGCATAAAAAGCCAAAAATAATGTTAGTGGGAAATCCTCCTACTTCATACGCACCATTTTATACTGCCAAGCTACTGTTTTCTTTTACATCCTGGAGATTTTCACATAAATTACTGTTTTACGATTGACAGTTGCTAGCATTCAAACTGCTCAGTCCACTCTAACGAACTTCATTTGAGATTGAACTATATGAAATAATTCCCCAATTAGCAAGCTATCCATTAGCAGTGACTGCTGATGATTTCTTATACAGACAGGAGACACTGAACATATTCTTCACTACCTCTACAAATCATATGCCAGGGTCAAACAACCTTAGGATTGCAGAGAAACCCTGGAATTACTTTAGATAATGTGAAATAAGATGCTGTGGCAGTTGCATAAACACAAGAAAAATACTCCTTCCAGATCAGGACTGAAGGATTTCTTCAGCATTGGCAGACTAGCAGTCTGGAAAGAGGACATCCCCATTCAAAAAAGACAGACGATACCTATAGTTTGCAAAGGTTTGTCCCACCATTAAGCCTCAGCTAGAATTAAGTTGAAAGAAGGTAATTCCTAGGAATTAGCTTTGAAAACAAGCATTTATTAAGTTATTTATTTGTAGTTACATATTAAATGTCACTTTGGCAAGTTAAAAGCAGTAATAATAATTCCAAAACCATGTAATTTCAGTGGAAGGAAGGGAGTGAGGATGCACATTAGAGCTCCTATAAAACTGCTCCACTTTAACTCTTCCATCACCTTTCTTCTCTTTATATTCCTTTACAGATTAATTTCTAACTATTCAGATAGAGGTTGCTACTCACAACTACTTCTCATTTTGTATGGGTATGAGAAGACAGTTACAAATACTCCACAGGCTGAAAGGAAGGGTATTCACAACAGTCAGTTTTATACATCCAGCTTGACTGACTAAGTTGAAAGCTGTTATGTCTTGAGCTGTGTGTGAAACCAACTCCTTTGAGGGAGATTGAGACCAAGACTACTTCACGTGCTCTCTGGCTGTAACAGCACAAGCTGGGGGCAACCAGCTGGAAAGCAGAGAAAGCCCCAGGGGTCCCGATGATATGAAGTTGACCATGAGGTGTCAGCCTCACCTCTGTGCCAGGGAAGATCGTGGAACAGATCCCCCTAGAAGCTATGCTAAGGTACATGGAGGACAGGGAGGTGATTTGAGACAGTCAGCATGGCTTCATCAAGGGCAAGCCCTGCCTGATCAACCCTGTGGCCTTCTAGGATGGAGTGACCACATCAATGGACAAGGGAAGAGATAAAGATGTTGTCTATCTGGACTTCTAGAAGGCCTTTGACATGGTCCCCCACAACATCCTTCTCTTTAAATTGGAGAGATATGGATTTGTGGGGTTGACTCTTAGGTGGATGAGGAATTGGTTGGATGGTGGCATCCAGAGGGTAGTGGTCAATGGCTCGGTGTCCAGATGGAGATCAGTGAGGAGTGGTATCCCTCAGAGGTCTGTATTGGGACCAGTACTGTTTAATGTCTTCATCAGTGACAAAGAAAGTGGGATCGAGTGCACCCTCAGCAAGTTTGCAGATGACACCAAGCTGAGTGGTGTGGTTGACATGCTTGAGGGTCAGGATGCCATTCAGAGGGACCTGGACAAGCTAGAAGAATGGCCCATGTGAACCTCATGAGGTTCAACAAGGTCAAGTGCAGGGTCCTGCACATCGGTCAGGGCAACCCCCACTGTCAATACAGGCTGGGAGGTGAAGGCATTGAGAGCAGCCCTGCCCAGCAGAACTTGGGAGTACTGATGGATGAAAAGCCTGACGTGAGCCGGCAATATGCTCTCACAGCCCAGAAGGCCAACTGTATCCTGGGCTGCATCTAAAGCAGCATGGCCAGCAGGCCAAGGGAGGTGATTCTGCCTCTCCACTGTGCTCTGGTGAGACCCCACCTGGTGTCCTGCATCCAGCTCTGGAACCCTTGGCACAGGAAAGACATGGACCTATTGGAGCAGGTCCAGATGAGGGCTACAACAATGATCAGAGGGATGGAACAGCTCTGCTGTGAGGACAGGCTGAGAGAGTTGGGGTTGTTTGGCCTGGAGAAGAGAAGGCTCCAGGGAGACCTTCTTGCAGCCTTCCAGTACTTAAAGGGGGCTTCTAAGACAGACATGGACAGACTTTCTGGTAGGACCTGAAGCAATAGGACAAGGAGTAATGGTTTTAAACTAATACAGGGTAGGTTCAGACTAGATCTAAGGAAGAAACTTTTCACCGTGAAGGTGGTGAAAGACTGGCACAGGTTCCCCAGAGAGGTGGTAGATGCGTCATCCCTGGAAACATTGAAGGTCAGGTTGGATGGGGCTCTGAGCAACCTGATTTGGTTGAAGATGTCCCTGGCCATGGTGGGGGGGTTGGCCTAGATGACCTTTAAAGGTCCCTTCCAATCCAAACAATTCTATGATCCTATGATTCTGTAAGCTAGCAAAGGGCCATCACAGCAAAGGCCAACAGCCTCCTGGGCTGCATTAGGCAGAGTGTTGCCAACAGGGTGAGGAACGTGATCCTTCCCTTCTGCTCAGCACTGATGAGACCTGAGCTCCTCAGGACAAGAGATACATGGACATACTGAAACAAATCCAGCAAAGGACCATGAAGATGACAAGCATCTGACATATGAGGAAAGGCTGAGGGAGCGGGGACTGTTTAGCCTAAAGGAGAGAAGTCTCAGGAAAACATTATCAATGTATACAAAAGCCTTCTTATTCCTATTTGAAACTTTTTCTTGCTTCTAGAAATGTAAGTTATATCACTGTTATAATTTTCACATCAATGAATCACTTCTAAATGATCCCAATAGCATTATTTAGTGGCAGGAATTTTGAAGGAACTAGGGGAATGTGATTTACATATCAGCCTAATGCTTTTAGTTAAAGGCCATGAGTATTTTAACCTGTCACATACCACCCCTACATATAAAGTCCTTTTTGATGAAGTAAATATATATTCACAGAAAGGCCAGCAAGTTAGAGCCAGATCTTTGTTCTGGGCTTCGTATTGCATTGCCCATGTACATAACTTGTTAATTCTGGGCTGTGCATATAATTCCTACACTTTAAGAGTTTTTATTTTTAAGAAGTTACCTTGCTATCAAGAAACGCACCGGGCATAAGTCATGAAAATAACCAGTGCTAGCAACTAAATAAAAAAAGGTCTTTGAGCCATAAACCAGGTCATAAATAGAAAACACATTTCAGGAAGCATCTTGACAATAATGTTACAACTGCCTGGAAGAATCACACATCAGGCTCCTTTTACAGCCATCCTTCATACCAATTTTACTGTCTTTACCCCAGACAGCAGGCTAAGTATAGGTATCACTAACATATACGAAACCAGACGGCAGCCTGTATTCTTGCATAGCTTCCAGCTCAGCTGTCATCCTGACTGATTCTCAGTGGGCTCAAATATAATCCACCGAAGATGTCATTCCCACAGGAAGCTGAGGGTCAGTTCACACAGGACTTTGTGTTTGTTTGCATACGCGTAGTCACTGTAGTTAATGTCATTTTACTGACTGCACTTAAAAACTGCCTTCCTCCCTGCACCGTGTGAAATGAGATTATCCCTCAAACCATGAGACTGTTTCTGACAAAATATGCGCAAATCAAGCCACAGAATGTCTCCCACATTCATGAGAACTACTGGTTTCAGAAAAAACCCCACCTAAATAGCTTCACATCTTATTTTGTCTGCATTACTCCTCATATAAATAATGGATTACCTTTTTCAGCTCATGGTCCAGAATGATTGCAAAGTGATTATAAGCAAATCCTTTATGTCAGACAGACATCAACGTTTTCCTACAGGATGCTATGTCATATCAACTTCTCAGGATAAATTCTGAAAAAACTGAAACTGTTTTGACACAAACAAAATTACTGTAAAGATAAATGCGCAAATGAAAAGAGCAAAATCAGGAGTAAGTAATAGCCTTCTTACCTATTAATGAAAACATTACAGAATCTCCCACCGTATGAAAAGATGTTAATACAACAACCAAAAATCTTAATTTAAGAGTCAGTTCATTTATAGATAGAATTAGAGGAGTTGCATATTATGCCATTGAGCAGTGAGTGGTAAAGAACTGCTACAAAATCACCTTAAGCTCATTCTTCCAAATCAGTTCAAACTCACTTCCCATAAGCATTGCCTACCAGACTCTTTTCCATTCCAAATTCTACAAATTCATAAAAAAAAATCCTCCTCTGAGAAAAAAAAAAAAAAGAGATAGCCAAATTCTGCTTTTAATACTATGGACTATGCTAAAGAAACAGGGATTTGTATATATGTTCATGTCTGTATATACATGTGTGTCCTTATGGAGGGCAAAACCAAAAGGGAGCTAAATTGAAAAAAACCTCCAACAAATAAACTGCTGAGATTAAGCAGAAACAAGAGCAAAATAGATCTTGAAGAATTGCGTAACCCTAAACCAGCAAATTCCAAATGAGGATTTGTAGCTGTTACCTGTTTCTGACTGGCTGGGGAAAGACTAGACAAAGTTTCAAGAAAAAAAAAGACCAGATAAAGTTTTAAAAACGTTTTAGTGGTTATTTACATGACTTATGCCTAGTACATTTCTTGATAGCAAGGTAACTTCTTAAAAATAATTAACCAGTTGAATCTATTGAAGTAAATGGAGGCACATCAATTATTGAGAGAAAGGTTGCAAGAGAATTAGGAAAAATATTTTTTTAGAGAAAACCTCTCTAATAAGGAGTAGTTCCACAGCACAAAATGCAAGAATTACCTTTATTTTATACCCTGAGGAAAAGAAGAAAAAAAAAATTACTAGGCAAGGTGTCCAAATTCTGTTCTAGAAACAAACATCTGTACAAAAAGAACAGGGAATAATCATTATGTGATAAACCTGTGAGGTCCCACCAGTGACTAGAAACACATGTCTGTAAGAATATATGGAGAACAAACATGCATTCCACAAAGCTGAAGAACTCCTACAAATAAGAAAGAAAAGAACAGAAATGCAAATGTTGCCAGCTAGGATAATAAACATGCAAAAATAACCATCTTGTGTGTATTCTTAACCATAGGTAGTCTGGTATCTTTCTGTTCCATAGTGTCTTAGTCATATTTTAATATCTTGTGTACCCTAGAATAAAAGTATAGCATCTTGCATGCCACAGCTTCCAACTATAGCAAAGGCAGCCAGCACCCACTCACCAGTTATGATGCGTTAAGTGCTACGTCTTGACCCTGGTGGGACTGACCACCAGTTTCCACTGTCTGGATGACCCAGTACCCAGTATGTATTAGAGGACAAATCTTTCCAAATCCCTTAGCAACACTGCTAATATAAATGTTATCCTGTGCCAGCACACTGTCAAGAACTGTGATGCTGTCCACAGCAGTCTCAGAGAAGAAATAAAAGATACGCTAGATGAAGAAGCGCAAATATGTGATCATGGAAGACAGGTTGGAAAAGGTGAGGAGTACATCTGCTTAAATAGGAAGTGTGGAAACATCCCTTCTTTTCCCCTTAAAATTTCCTTCACCAGTCTTCAGTTTTTGAAAAGGTGTTTGGGTCACTCTTCTGGGAATTCCCTTCATTTCTTGACCAAGTCTCTATCCAAGAGGCAAACTCTTCTGATAATGGCAGAATAATTTTACACTTTAAGACACACAAGTTGTTGTGGCACCCAGCTTGAGAGATCTAAATTCTGTGGCTCTCTTTCAGGATCCAAACTTTGTTTCAACTGAGGAGGTTGATGCTGAGATATACTTAATTAAGTATACTTATATAATAAGTATATTTATTTTATATATATATAATATATAGTGTATATATG
>NW_010565354.1:0-5496 GCF_000687285.1 Phaethon lepturus
CCCGGCGCGATCCTTCGCTCCAGAGCCCTTCACCTCGGTGGCTTCCAGGCTTGGGGTTGAAGGGCTGGAGAGCAGCCCTGCTGAGAAGGACTCGGGGTTCCTGGTGGATCAAAAGCTGGACAGGAGCTGGCAATGTGCGCTCACAGTCAAGGAGGCCAACTGCCTGCTGGGCTGCACCCAAAGCACCGTGGCCAGCAGGTGGAGGGAAGGGATTCTGCCCCTCTGCTCCGCTCTGGTCAGACCCCCCCCACAGTGCTGCGTCCAGCTCTGGAGCCCTCAGCACAGGACAGACATGGATCTTTTGGAGTGGGGCCAGATGAGGGACACCAAAATGATCGGGGGATGGAACACCTCTCCTGTGAAGAAAGGTTGACAGAGTTGTGGTTGTTCAGCCTGGAGAGGAGAAGGATCCGGGGAAACCTAACTGCAGCTTTTCAGTACTTAATGGCAGCTTGTAAGAAAGATGGGGACAGACCTTTTAGCAGGGCCTGTAGGATGGTAAGGGTAACGTTTTTAAACTAAAAGGGGGGCGATTCGGACTAGATCGACAGTGTTTTCTTCTCTGCATTTGCAACTTAAATGACAAGTGAATAAGACAAGCAGAGATGTGGAGATGAGATGAGGAAGGGACAATTACAGTTGAAGATGTTAGACTGTGGGATTTTACTTTTTTTTCCTCACTGTAAAAATCAAAGTTGGTTTGCTGGTAATACCTCTTGAAAGGTCCCTTCCAACACAAACCATTCTATGATTCTATGATTCTATGATCCATCTCCAGAGTTTACAAAGGGCCCATTACTGCTGCACCCAAGTTTCTGGAAGATTGCACATGTTTATGTGCACACTGCTCACACAGGAAAAGTCATACTAACCAGAGCCCTGATGAGATATATCTCGTGCAAAAGTGTCTTAGAAAAACATCTACTGCACTGATTGTGACTGAAGACCGTCCTGTGACAATGCTCATGCTTGCACGTTAACTGCTGTCTCTGCGTTATAAAGTATGTGTGAAGTGTACGGGTATGACTATAGAGCAGTAGTGTTCATTTGAGGAACTCCAAGCAGTTGCTAGGGGACTTAGAAACCCCGTGAGAAAATTTCTTTGTGCTGAATGCTGTATAATGCCAATAATGCCAATGAACTTACATTTCTCATTTTGTTGACAAGTGAGGAGCAGTTCATGCCCACAAACCACAAACTGAAAATCACTAGGTAGGAAAACCGCACGTTGTTCACATTTAATATGTAGCTTTGTTTACAAGTTAACTGTAGGTAATGTGGTTCTGCAAGATCTTAAGAACCTCTTCTGTCCACCTTCAGTCAGGCTTCCACCTGCAAGCAAGGCAGTTCATGCATCTTCTGCAGAGCATGCCCTGCTTCTAAGGTGCAGTTAAGAGCCCTGCCCTCAGGACAGCTGGGAGACGGGACTCAGACCTGATCTTCTGCACCCTCCCGGATCCGCAGACAAGGACTTTCAGGGAAATATTTTAACCACTGCATAGCACAGAAAGCTGAATTCTTTTTTGCTTGTTGGCCCATCCCTACTATCCTGACTTCACAAAGTGAAAGCGTTCAGGTTGCCCCTGTGGCCTTGGCCGTTGGTAACGGCTTGACCGAGATAATCATCAAGCACAAAGGAAGACGTGCAAACCACTCTGTCATGCTGTGGTGCGAGTCCTCCTTGAGGGTACTGAGAAGAACAGCAACTGGACCAGTCAAATCTCCATGACCAAAAAAAAAGGAAAGGAAAAAAAAAGGAAAAAGTACACTGTTTCAAAAACATTTCAACTGGAACTAAAAGGCGGCAGGAAAGGCAAGACTTGAAGGAAACAGTGATGTCTTATTCTCTCTTTTCAGCTCTTTAGTCCGATGATCCAAATTATCTGCTGACAGAGACATCTGAACTTGTCACACGTGAAGAAAACTTGCCAGAGCTGAGACTGTTTTGCCCGTGACAGTGTGACAGGAGATCTTTCTTCACTTGCACTTGTACGCTTGTGCTTTTCAGGTTCTCCTCTCTTTCAGTCTCCTCAGCTTGCCATCGCTGTCTTCTGGAAATGTTTGTTCGTTTCATCGCAGCCAGTCTTTCAAAAACTTGGTGATAGAACGTCCACATCAGTGGACAAGGGAAGAGAATAAATACAAGGACATGTAGCAGTTGTCGAAGGGCGTACAGGGGATTTTTGTCACATCTGCAGCTCTTGGGGGCTTTGGGAGTGACAGAAAGACCAGCTGCGCTGAGTGTTTCTAAAACGCATGCCAGCAGAGACTTCTTGCCGCGAGCTCCTTGAAATCTAGCTAGATAAGTAAACGAAATAAATTATTATTGTAACTACGTCAGAGATGGCAACTAAGAAACACAGATGTAAGACCTTTAAGTAGCATTTGATCTGTTCCAGGACTTAACGCACTTAGCTCCATTCTGGTTTCAGAGGACTCCAGCTCACACCCTAAAACTCACTGCAACTTCAATGGTACTTCACACATCTTCCAGAACTGAGCGCCAGGGGGCTTGTCTGTTATGGGATGATTAAGAACACCATTTTTACAATATTCTTAGTCCCCTCCTGTTTCCAGTGCTGCTCTTCTCCCCACTTACCTATAACTACTGGTCTGCCTAACATTTAGCCATCCTACAGTGCCCTGGAAAACCAGGTTTACTCCAGTGCTCGCTAAATATTGAAAAAAATTGGGTGTTTAGGTGAAAGATATGCTTTTTACTGCATTCTGTGTTTCCGCTCTTTTTAGCACTACTCATTTTTAAGGAAAAAACCAGAGAGTCTCCTGAGCACACAAAACAATCTGAAGCTTAGGCAGGAGTTAAAGGAAGAAAAAAAGTATTGTTTTGGTTCTTGTGTTGCTAATTTAAATTAACAGGGCAATAATCATATGTTAGGAGCAAGTCATGCTAAGGAGAGGGATGACTTTCTTCAGCGGTGCTAAGGTTTTGGAGGTAACTGTGAACTTGGAAATCAAAATGTGCATAGACTATAACCACATGACATCCACAGGGAATACCGTTCACTTGACATAAGGAGAAAGAAATAGCAAGGGCACTCAGTTGCCCACTTGGTGCTAAAACTACTTTCAACCTTCTTTATAATTGGGAATAGCGGTGAAGACAAGGACTTCTGACCATCGATTTTTTTTTTATTTAGGCATGTCTGCAAAGAACTACCTCCTCATGAACCCAAGTCTTCCAAAATCCTGTGGCTTTAGCACGCCTTAACACATGACTCTGCAGCTGCACAAACTCTGTTCACTAAGATCCCAGAGTTCGACAAAGTGAGAGCTCCAGCTTTTTATGATTTATGATTGCTTTCTCAGTACAACCATTTCGGTTTCAAAGCACAGGGTTTCGAATTGTTGTCTCAAGGACAAATGCAGAGCAGCCATCTATGAATTCAAACCAACAAAAAAATCAACAACAAGGAGTCACTACGTGCAGATGTGCCTGCTTGGTGACAGGAGTGGGCGAAAATCACCTGTAATGACTAAGAAGTCTCCGTTGCAGTGCCAGCCACCCGTGGGAGACGCTAATGCATTGTTTGCAATTGAGGTGCTCGAAATAAGGTAGAAAGGAACAGGGAAAAGGGCTGGGGACTCCACTGCTACCGCAGGACCACAGTGTCCCACTCCCACCTCCTCCTGAGGGAGAGTATAGGGCAAGGAGGAGAAGAGAGGTGGATCAACATATTGAAATGAAGATTTGCTCAAGCACCATCTTGTGGATACATAGCTGGACAGAGCCAAGGATTCACAATGGCATTTAAAATCAACCAAGGGATACAGTCCTCTCTCCAGCAGATTATGAATTACTCCAACAGTCTGTTATAAGACGCAGCTGGTGTAGATTTGCTGGCTGGTATTACGGACCCTTACTTCATTCCACTCCGCTTCTGGCTAGGGCTTTTGTTTTCCAGCTTAAAATGACAAAAATGACATTTTTGTGAACGGCACATCGGAATAAAATTTGAACCCCAGGGGTGTTAAAGTCCAAGTTTAAAACGGACACGTAGGCAGTCTGCTACAGCGAGTCTTCCTTTTGGCTTCAGGCTTAAATTCGCATTAATTGCACCAAAACGAATAACTGCTTCTACAGTTGCACTGGTGGAAGATTTTCCTCCAATCTTTGTCATGTTTTGACTGAGAAAGCATAGTCCTGAAGGTAAATGGTAAATACTATTATTGAATTTAAACATACATTAAGGGAACTGCTTCCACATGTTTATATTATGAGTCTAATTTAAGGTTTCGTTCTACTAGATAAAGCCACAAAGAGTGGGACTGCTTCGCTGTACCATGAATCTCAAAATGTTAGTAGCTGAATTTAATTGCCTGCACTAAAATTGCAGGCTCACTTTCTATTTCTGTCTTTCAATTCAATCGGATCTTCTCCCTGTGTTGCAAATGCCAAAACCTATTTACGCTGCATACCGGGATACAATCTTACTTTCGTGCAGTATCTCTATCAAGCTTCTTGAGACTTTGCCAAAGGAAAGAGCTTCCAGGATGGAAGCAGAGAGATTTGAAGCTGTGGAGATAGGAGGAGGGAAGGAGCAAACATCTCCATTCTGTATCATTAAAGTGAATGGAGAATTTGAAGCTGGCATCAAGAGAGGGCTCAACACTGCATCTCAAGGTAATCACAAGAACTCGGGTCACATGGATAGAGGGAAAGGAACCCAACCGTAGGCAACTAAAGATGGCATTTGAAAGCAGGAAGAAGTAAAGCAAAGGTGTCTGCTGCTCACTTTCTGAAACAGTGGAGAAAAGCAGGCTTGATAGAAAAATGTAATAGTTGCTTAGATTAACTGTTACAGATGGAATAGGTTATCAAGTTTTAGGGAACAAAAGTCTTGTCGCCTGGGCTGCGAAAACCACCTAAAATCTGTCTGTCCACGAGATTGTCCATTTTTGCACTCCATCTTTATGAGCTGGTCTGACAAAGCTATCACCCTTCTAGCGAATCATGTCTGTCCTATTTCCTTAGCCCACCCAGCCTTCAGGATCTGATAGAGCGAGAGATGGGGATGGAAAGAAAAAGGAAAACCAAAGGGCTGAAAGAAGGGGCATGAAATGTCAGTAGGCTGGGTCCGATACAATAGCGATTACTTCGGAATGAATTTTGCTACCGACTAGGATTGTCATAATTGTTTGGTCCAAAAGAGAAGAAGATTTGTTTTCCTTACATATTTCATTAAAACACTCATTTTTACCATGCTAGCACGATGTCTGCAAGTTGTGGTTTATTAAAAAACCTACAAGCGAAAAAAGGGCAGTATTGAATCTTTAACAACTGTTTTCTCTCTGAAGACGATCAAAGAGAGTTGACCAGGCAGAAAAATAATATTACAAATTCAGATAAGAAATCAAAATCAATTAAGCAAACACATGTAAACGGAGCATCTTACTTTCTTGTTCTCAGCAACAAAATTGATCAATGGGCCAAGTTTATGCTTTTAAATGGTAGTTTTGTTTGTTCATTCTGGGGAT
>NW_010565355.1:0-13733 GCF_000687285.1 Phaethon lepturus
AGCTTCTAGCAGCTTCTTACAGAAGCCACCTGTGTAGATCCCTGCTACCAAAACCTCACCATGCAAACCTGATACAGGAGGACCTCAGGTTCTGTGTTTTGTTGGGTATTTGCCAACAGGTACATTTAGGTATGTAAGTTACTACCATTAATGTAGGCTGCTTCTGTTCTGAGCCGGGGAGGAAGACTGGTGCCTGTGTGGAAGCTGTGTCGGGGCCCCAAGGCAAAGCGTGAGCTGAGCAAACACCCTTTGCCTTTCAGCTGGGCTTTTTGGTTTGGAATTGGTGCACGTAGCTTTTGGTGAGCATGGAAGATGAGGGAAGAAAGAGGGAATAAATGGCCATGTCATATAGGCAACCTCCCTTGTAGAGAGAGAGTGAGCTGGATGCCGATGGCTGCCCGGTGCCTTGGGTGATCAAGAGGAACAGTTCCACAGCGTGCGTGACTTGGGATGACTCTGCAGAGGGAGCAGGGATCTGCCGAGGCACACCGGGAGATAATCTAGCTTCAAAAGTTACTGATGCTTGTTTGACCCCTAGAGCTCAGAGCGAGTAGTCCCTTTCCCCTCCTTCCTTCCCTCCCGAAAAACACCCAGCTCTCAAATTGGCACCCGAAGGAACTTCCCATGCAAAGAGAACCCCCTTTTCCCTGACTGTTTTGAATGCGTGTGTATTGTGCCTTCCTTGGGCGTCTTTGACAATATGTCCCTTGTAGTCTGTAATTTCACGCATCCCTGTAATTTATCACTCATATAGTTTTGGCTTATGTAGTGAGAGATGCAGCAGAATTTATAAATCAGATAAAATATTATTGTGCTTGCATAGTAAGTACCTATATTTCATATTATGTCACCAAAAAATGGCTCTTGGGTGTGTTTTTTGGGGGGATGGGGCATATTAAGGGGAAAAAATACAACATAATTCTCTGGTAAACCACCTTCTGCAGTTAGACTTGACAGGAAATAATTCATTAATTCAGTACCTAATTCAGACCAATGCTCTGCCACTGTTCTACTGAGAACGTCTGTTGTGGGGTGCATCACAGGAGCACGTAGGAACCGCAGGAGGAAAGTCATGGGTGGAACTCTTAGGGAAGTTCTTTTTCCCGTGTCAGCTAGAAAGGGGCAGAGAGTTAATATGCATCAGGATTTGTTTGTTTATTGAAGTTCAGTCTGGTGGATTTAGGGTTTTCCATTATCCATGCTGGTATCTAATCCTTTGAGTCACTAGAAGGATGCAGTCTTTGTTTGTTCCAATTAAATAAATCATAGGAAAAATTGGGTGGGGGATAATAGTTCCTGTATCTTTTTGCATTACTGACAGCTTCATCCAAAGTGTCATTAAACTTAATCTGTCCAGCTCAAAAAGAAGCGAAAACCTGAAGGTAGCCTTTGATAAAGTCTAAGATAAAAACGGATTATTTGCCTGCTTTTTGCTTTATTTAATATGTGTACTAATTAAAACTTAGGTTGCATGACAGTTCCATACATAGTTCTGGGCATCTTTCTGCATTTGTGATGGAGATACTCATATATATGTTTTTCTGGTTCATGCCTATTTAACTGCTTTATAAAGTCAAGTTGTGATGTATTACTCTGAAGAGCCTTGTAAATTTTTGTAGTATCTGTCCATGCAAGTGAGGATTGTAGGCTTGGGACGTGTAGCTTGACAGCAATATTATCAGTAGTTTTCTGTTAAATTTCTTCACCAGGATTCACTTTTCTACTTTTATTCTGTCAAATAATTGTCCCTTTTTTCCACTGCAGTCACTGCTGTCCCCTGAGCCCCCACACTGGTCACAGATGCATTGCACTAAGTCTCTGTAGAGCACTATTGAATGTGCTTGTGCAGATGTGCCACATGGATTTTGGGTTGGGCTTTGTGCATTAAAGAGAACAAACAGATGCAAAACCTGTTTCTTTTCTTGTAGTCAAACTGTCAGAACTTTTGGGGACAGTATTGCACTAAAATCAATGTTGGCTTCAGCTTTAGTGTTAGAGGTTCTGGCTTTCTGATACTGATTCGTGTGGAGTTTCTTGTTTAGTTTTGTTATTTGAGTAGGCTCCAGCAGAGTAATGTTCAGAGATGGGTGCTGTAGGAGGCAAAACTTGTTATCTTGTCTCACACACACACACAAATGTTGCTTGAGTCCTGCTGATTCAGATCAGAGTGCTTTAGATTATGCAACTGAATATCAATATCATTTGAAAGACTTGGAATTAAAATAAAGAATTTGCCATAGTTTACAGAATCTGTCACTCCAAGGAAGTAAAACTGACAGAAAATGGTGAAATTTTGAGACTTAATTTTAAAGTTTAGGAAAATAAGGTGGTCAGAACTGCAAAATCATTCAGCATCACCAACATGGAAGTAGTGGAAGAGGCAGGATCATTAAATCTCCCGTAATCTGCTTTGGTGCAGCAAGCACTGCCTTGCTGAATCCCACGGAACTGAAGGCTGTTCGAGGAAGCTGTTGAGGCTATGAAAAGACCCTCTTCAGATGTGCTTTCATCTCTCTCACTGTGCATCTATAAAAACTGTTGCTATGTCTTACCTAAACAGAAATTAATCATTAAATAATTGTCAGTAATTCTAACTATTACCTATCTAGGACCAACTAGTCTTTACTGTGTATAATTTCTGTTGTGTATTTTGGGGTAGAAAAACCCCACATATATAGTCCCAATACAAAGGGATTAATTACCTGAAACTTTACTGCTACAAATAATTTCTTTGTTTTGGTTTAAGTGTGTAAGTTATATCATAGCTTCAAGGTGTTACTTTCATCTATAACATCTGAGCATGTGAATGACTTTGACCCTGAGGTGTAAGGTGTGTTCCTGCTTCTGTGTGAAGCTCAATGTAGGATCAAGGTTTAAGAATCCTTGTGTATGTGACACATTCATTTGTTATTGTGAAAGGAAAGAAGGAATAGAAGAAAAAGAGACTAAAGATTCTGTAAGAGCCATGAAAACATCCAGTTGCACAGATCTATGAATTGTAAAGCTTAGCACTGCTAAAGATGAGATTATAGTTTTTGAAAGCATGCTGAAATAATGCGCTCTCTGCTTTTGAGACCATAAGTCCCTTCATACGCTTTCTCATTTAAAGGATGAAAACTGCTAAGCAACAGAATATTTTAGCTGTGTACTAGTAAGATTTGTCTGATTATGTAAGAAGGTAACCACAAAAATCACTTTTTCTTTTAAAGAAACAGTAGCAAAGCATGTTTGCAAAGCAAAATCGTCTTTTTTTCCTACTTAAAAATGATAAAGTTCCGAAGTATTTGTTGAAATAAACCTGAAATAGTTCTCTTTAGTGAAATCCTTTCAGTCATGGTTTTTATATTTTTAAATTTATGGTATTCTGTGAAGGGATCAGTGTTGCCAGACATATATTGTAACTCTGCCTGTAAGTTGGTTTTCTCAAGGACACTGGGAAAGGTGGCTGGGTTAGACCTACAAACCTTCAAGGCTGGGTGAACTGGAAGCGATTGTTATCTGGATGATGGTGAAACTGGGAGCTGTGGGGTTGAAATGGTTCTCTTTTTCCTTGCCTTTTAGTTGAGTAAAGTTCTTAAGCTCGGGACATTTGAACCGGTGTACAGAAGACAGAACAGATTAACTAGTTCATTGAATTCTTTGCTTTCATGCTCAAGACATAGCAGTCACTTTTATTTGAAGCAAAGCAATAGTTCAAACTCAAGGTATGGCTTATTATAGTATTGTAAGAAAATGCTTGTTAAGAACAAAAGAATTATGTTATTTAAGATAAGACTATTATAATATCTTATGGCTTTGTAGGCTTGAACTCTCAAGTTACTGCCTTAAAATTCTTTCTCCTAAAATCTATAAGCTCACTAAAAAAGGGGTCTTGTTTCAGTTTTTCTCTCAAAAGCGGATGCTCTCTTTTGGTCCACTGAAGCATGTCACCATCCTGAAGAAAACCTTGTAAAGTGTGTTATGGAATATGCTATGTCAAACCTCTAGGACCTAAAATTTCGAATGGGTGTCAATCTAGTCTTTAAATTTGTGCTGTCAGATTGGCAGTTTTTGGGGGGATAGTGGTGGGGATATTTTCAGCTTTGTCATTTCCATCTTTCCCTTCCCCACTCCAGCTTTCATCGTGCATACACGTATTCTTTGCCCTGCTAAGAATCCAGCACTAGAGCTCATGTGTGGATCTACCCTGAAAATACAAAACTACAGTAGATTGGGCATCTTTGATAGAATGTGAAAGGGTTTCCACAGCATCGTAGTTTTTATTTGTGTATCTCTTAAATTACTATGTTTTTTTTAAATTACTATGTATTAACCTTTCTAGTCCCTGCCTTTCCAAAAGTACACCTAAACTGTGTCTAGATCACAGACCAACCCTGGACAAAATCTCACTGTAACACCTGACTTTTCCAGCTGATCCTTCTTGGAAACTTTGACCATACTCTAGAGGTGGAGCATCCTTTTTGACAGAAGCTATCTCTTCTTGCTCTTGTAGTTCTGTTGCTGCTACTCCAATAGGTACAAAGGAAGTAGCAGGAGCAACAATGTAATAGAATCAAGGGGGTTTTTTTAGTTTTCCTCTAGGAAAAAAGTGTGCTAACATGTAAACAATATTAGCATACATTTTGTCTAGATTATCCCCAATAATGGTAGTATTCATTCTCAATAGTGAGGCTATGTCTTTAGTGCCTTCACTAGAATATTTTTTAAGCCTGCTTGTTACATCTTTGGGGTTTCCCTTTCACCTATTTCTTAAAATCAAAGGTTTGTTTGTGTTCCCAATAGTCATCTTCTGAAGAATTATTTTTTTTGTCTCTTTGCTCCTTTCCTTTGCTTTACTGCTTGCCTACTAATTCTCAGAGAGCTTCTGCCTTGAAGTTTAAAGCTCTTCATCTAATCAATAGGCTTCAGTAAATGTGTTACTGTATGAGTTTTCTAAAACTTGGAGGGGCTGCCTCATTTTTTATGGAAACAGTCTTTCCCAGGCTGTTTGGATTCACTATTATTTTCAGCAAGGCAGCAGATTTATTACTTTTCTCCAGACTGCTATTTTTAAACCAGGGGGGTTTGTGTTATGATTAACAGTAGAATCACCCAAGGATTTGTCAGCCTCCGCAGTTTCCTCTCATTCTGTTAAGGCATGGAAAGTTCAGAAGTTAGCAAAGTTGTGTGCAAGAACAGGCATTAAAACTCCTAGATTTGCAGGAACTAGGCACAGGAGAGACCATCTAGTAGTACTGCATCTTCTGCTAGTCAGGTTACTTGTTTTTACTTATTTTTTCTCACTCAGAGCCAAGAAATGAACTGCAACTGTTACCAAAGCCTACCTTATATTTTGGCTTATATATGTCTTTTGGAAGCATTTTATCTCGTGCATCAAGATCTGAAGGATCCAGCCCTTTCCTTCGTAGTTTGTAATTGTGGTTAATCACCCTCGCTGTTAAAATGTGTCCCTTCTTTCTAATTTGAAATTGTCTAAAATCCCTTGGAACAGCAGCTGCGAATCTGATGGAGCAGTGTTTTGCGATCTGTCCCTGAAGTGATCTTCTAGTATTGAACATCTGTGGACCTCTGGGGTTGCTGAGATTTTTACAAGCCTGCAGTGAGAGAGTTTGCATTAGAAAGGACACCCCACTTCTGGACTGTTCCCATACGTGCAATTTTGATGACTTTTTAGAAATCGGCTAACATCTGGGTATGCAGGAGGTTTACCGTGCTTTAAGGTATTAGTGTAAATGTGCATTGGCTGTGTCCCTCATCTTCCATCCTTGAATCTGTTCTGACTCCACATTCTCTGTGCTGTCCTAGAAAAAAGTATCTTGGGCAGAAATAGTAACTAGATTTGGGTAAGTGTTCTAAGCGTTTGTCAATCCTAGAAAAGTGAAAATGAAAACCTGGAGTGTGCAATGGTTTGTGCTTGAACTCAAGACTGGTTTAAAAAAAAACAAAAACAACACCAAAACAAAAAACCACCACCAAACAAATTAAATCACTATCTTTTATTACTCTGAGAAAAGATATATTTGTGCTGCTTTACATTGCTTTTCATAAATCAGATTTTTGGTGATATTTGAAGAAAGAGCTTGTTATTTACTGAAGGACACATATTTGGAGGCAGAATAAGAGGATTTGTGCCCGAAGGTTATCTGTTGTCTTCCTGGGTTTGCGAGATGCCCCAAAGAGCCTCTGGGGCAGGGACGGTGTGGTGCAGCAAAGCTCCTTCTCCAGGAGAGCGGCTGGGTAGCTGTGGGGTGGTCATGAGAGATGCGAATAGTGTCCGAACTCATCAGCAGGAGCACGACGTGAGCCTGGGGGGGTCTGTCAGTTGTGTGACTGCTTGGGAGGATAAAACGGGGGAGAGCAGAGGAAGGGTGTGAGGGGCTGTGAGTTGGGTACCTGTGCCCAGTGCAAAGGCAAGACGGAGCTTGCTGTTTGCAGCACGTGTTAACCGTTGTGGTGCTTAGTTCTACTCTGTAAAGTATTAAATATCAAGGATTTTTTTTGGATGACAGTACAGATGGTTTCAGAATACCCTAACAGCTAAGAAAGGACAGTGTTGCTTGCACTGCAAGCCTCTCGGGGCGAGCACTGTGCTCTCTACTTTCCTGTTAAGACTGTCTTAAGGTACTAGAGGTGGTGTTGTGTTCCTTTGGGTCTGTTACAAGTGTAGAAATATATTGAGAGGTGGAAATAAGAGAAGGATCCTGGTCCCAGAATTTTACTACTTGAGAAATACAGTTTCTTTGTTCTTAGGGTTTCAACTTTCAAATTAATTTCTTCTTAAGCTAACCTCTACATACTCCTCTAGAGCTTTTGGATCAGTGGCACAAAAATGCTGAGCATTTGTACCGAGATAGTAGCGTGTGCCGTGTTGTTGAGTCATTCTTGTCCGACTGTCTCTAAGCTACAGCCCAGCACTCCTCACCTGGTGCTTTCTCCAGGCTTACTGGGAGAAGAACAAATGACCTGGTGGCAGGTGGATAGGAGCCTGGGTGTTGGGTATCTGGATTCAGTTCTTTGATGTCCTCCAGAGGTTTTGTGCAAATTTGATAAAAATTTCAAAGGTGTTAAGGACACAGGAGGTATACAGGAACTTAATGCCAGTTTTAGAAAGGTGTTAAGTGATTAGTTCCCACTGGTTTTCAGTAGGAATTATATGCCTGGCTGCTGCTTTAAACCTTGCTAATTACCATCTTACAGCTTTAGGTATATTACTATGTCTAAAAGAATGTCCTGTGGTCTTTATATGACAATTTCTCACTCCTACAATTGGGATAATATTTCTTCATTTCACAATAATGAAAAGAGTGAGCGTATGAAAAATTGTTAGATTCTTGAGATTCTCTGTGGAATCGTGGACTACATATTTAAACTAATCCTTTGAACAGCACTTGATCCTAAGCAGTTCACATAACTTCAGTTGCTGGTTTTTCTCAGCAGCACCTTAAAGCTTTCTGTCTTTAATTTGAAAGCTGAGTTTTGTATGAAAAACAAAGTTTTATCTTTATCTTGCGTCTGGAGCAACGCCTTATGAGCATAAAACACTGGGGCAGAGGATGTTTCGGAGAACTACAATTGACACAGAGGATCTTGAGAAGGGAGGGGATGCTTGAGTGAACTTCATCTTGTTAGGGAATGCTTAACAGCCTGTGTTCTGCGTCACTGCAATCTCACTGTGCTTCCAGTGGCTTTGGAAGGGATGGGATTAGAGAAAAATAATGGTTAAGATTATCCTTTCCTTTTAATGCTTGTGTTGTGTCTATATTGGAATAGTCACTGTGATTATACATATACCTGAGATTAATTTCTTGCTGTCCTCCTAAGATGATGGAGTGGGAGTGTGGCTTTTATGCAAGTGTCAGATAAACTCAATATTGGTTATGAGCTGAGAGGATCTTTCTTTAGACACTGGTGTGAGATGCAATCTTTTTGTATTTTGCTTTTACATGAAAGATCTGCCTCTGGCCTTCAAACAAAATGTTTTGGTTCATTCTTCCTCTTGATCTCCTGTAATGTTTCTTGAAATGGAATTAGTTTTTTCAGGTTCGGAAGTGTTGTTTTGTTGGATGCCAGTCCATAATATGTTTAACTTCAAATTATGTTACATTGAAGTTCAGTGAAGCTGAATCTCTGTTTTTATTTCTCTGCTAGTCAAATCAATATCCTTCATCTATTTGCCAATGGGAGGCAGGAAAAAAAAGCGGTTTGTGTAGGTGGCAGAGACTTGATTGGCACACATGATAGGAACAAACAGGAGGAGATAAGTTGTTTTCTGGTTTTTTCATGTTTCTTTTTGTTTTCCAAGTTCCAGGTTTTACAGTAAGGCCCTAAGCTGTTCTTCTGAGGAACATGTGCCCTGTCAATGTATAATTTGCCACCAGCTACAACAGCAGGCTCTCCCCTAGTGAAATCATTTAGGAGCCGGTGCTGCTGCAGGTGTGTGTCTTCCTCCTGTCACCCCCGTCAGACACAGCAGGTTTCTCTGATGGCACCTGGATACACACTGAGATAAGTCTGGGAAAGAAGAACATGAATATGGCCAACTACTTAAATGTCTTTCTGCTTATAAGAAATGCTAGGAAAGCCTCTTCAGTTCTTAAAATGATGAAGCTGTAGGATTTTATTACTGCTCTTTGAGTCAGTTAAAGCTCAAATACCACTTTGATAGGCTATGGAACAGGGTAGAAAATAGGATAAAACTGTAACATAAGTGGTGTCTACAGTCATAGCACCCAGTGGAAATATTAGCGGAGGTTTAGGATTTTCAGAAATATGCTCCAAAGTGCCCTAATTCTGCTTCCAATTAAGGTCAGTGGTGAAAGTCTTTCTGGCATCGTTTAGAGCAAACGCAAGCTAATGAAGAACGCTTTGGCAACTCCGCGCTGTAAAGGTTGGCTACTGTAAAAGCGCAGGCTGCTTTTTAAACCTGGTATCTCTAAAGTGCCTGCGCTCAACCAGCTCTGGAGTGTGGTTTGGTCTTTAAATTTAATTTAACACTTCAGTTTCTAATTATGATCGTAAACAGGGAAGCAGGACATAGTCTTGCTTTCCTGTTCTACCTGGTTATTTTCCCGGGTTAGATGTTCAATGGATGATAAATCCACTTGAAGGTTAATGCAGGACATATTTTGAGAGTTGTGGTTTTCAGTGCTAAGACTGCAATATAGATATAAGCACGCACTTAAGCAGACTTACAGGTTAAGATGGACACGGGTTCTTAGTTTTCTTGTACGTTTCTATCAGTGGGTGAATCGTGGTGTTTTCATTAGATTTGGTTGTTACCTTTGATCTGTCTACATGTATTTGAATTGAAATCGGGGAAAAAAAGTGTTTCAAGATAATTAGATATGTAAGTCTTAAACATAGTGTCTACAGAAGAAAAAAATAAGTTTATAAGAATGTTTTACATTAAAATTGATTTATTCAAGTAACTTATTAATATGAAGTTGAATGAGATGTAATATGAGCCACGCAGAAGTTTCCACTTGCCTTGAGTGTGACTTAGAAGCCACGGGGAGGTTGCTTGCTCTGTGGTTTTGCAGTGTGAGTGGGGGAAAAGGTCGAGGCAGGCAGAAACGAATGAGCAGGAGCCTGAGGATTCCTGTGCTGGTGACAGTCCTGCCCAAACGGGTGCGAGTCATTACCCTGCATTGAGGAGCTTTATTGTGCTCTAAGATCAAGGATTATTTTCTTTTCAAAATGTTTCTCGAGTTAGTAAGCTTTTTCCTAGCAAACTGTGATACCTTGCTAGTCTTCAGAAGAACATTTTAAAGGATTAATCCCACTCCAAATTTTTACTGAATTCCCACATTTTCCCTTCTGTTGTCCTCCTGATCAACACAAATCCTCTTTATCCTAGTGAATTGTGAATATGGATAACTTCTTTTAAATAACGCTCTGTATGAGCACAAGATAATTATGTTTATTTCACGCAAAACTAGCTTTCACGCCGCATTAAGTCTGAGAAGTCAAGCATTTAGAGAAAGCAGTAACACAGCTGAACAGCAAATCTATGTGCTGTTTTTATTGCCACTTGGAAGTCTGCTTCTGCCAGCTCTCCCTTTACCTTGTTTCTTCCTGTGATTTTTTTTTTTGGTCAGCTTAACTCAAAAGGGCTGTCCTCAAAGGCAGTGTTTCTTCTGTTGGAGATCTGTTTCCTCCACTTGTCCCTTTCCCAGTGCTGCAGAGTAACTTTTCTAGCGGGGAAAGCAATGACCCCTGTAGCTGGTTCCCATCAAGCAAATGGAAACTAACTGATGGAGTGGGGAGCACTGACTTTCCCAGCTCGGGAAGTCTACACCTATGAAACTTCCTGCATGGCTGGGATGAAAACTGGTAACTCTTTGCTAGCAGTAGCAAAGTTGGTTTCTTGGAAGGTTGAAAAGTGATTCCTCACATCAGTTGACAGACTCACTCAAGAGCTGAGGAGTGGGGCTTGCTGGCACTTTAATTTCCAGATACGTATTTCTGTCTGACTCAGTCGAAGTTACAGTTTTCCTTTCATTCTGGGTAAGTGTAGAGCTTCAGCAGACTTCCGAATAAAATAGAAGTCATTTATTGGTGAACTCGGCTTCTGATCAAGAACAAAATGTTTGTGCTTCTTTAACGCAAAGACTTAAGATTATTGCAGCTGCCATCCCATAAATTTTAAGTAAGGCTGCTGAAATGGGTTATTTTATAGTTTGCAAAACTGCATAGAATGCGAGTGAGGTTGGACCCCTTAATGAGATCGGGCCCCATAGACACACCTGACAGCAGCTTTATAAAGCTGGTGTGATTACACTGAAGAAATAATATGTAAAGGCCAGATGTGTTTTTCAGACAGATACACTGCTATTGATAAACCACTATTGATTCACAAGCACGGGTATCTTTAAGTTTTGAGAGGAGCATCTGGCACAAGTGTAGCTGTGTCTGGCAAAGAGCAGAGGAGTTTTGCCCTTTCATTGACAAATACGTAGCTGGTAACTCAGGCTCACTTCTGTTCCAGAAATCAATCATAACACTCTTACTCAGCCCTTTGGTAACTTCTTCCTCCTTAAAAACAAGACAGCTGTCCGCTAATGCCAAGATGATAAATCTGGATGAGCATCCCTCTGTAACAGGGCTTGGTTTCCATCTGCTCCATGTTATGGTAACTCATCGAAGTAAATTTTGCTGCACGTAATACAAAGTAAAGAGGATCTGTGCCCCACAGTGTTCACAGCGTGAGAGAGCATGTATGTATAGATGATATGCAGAAGGGTATCATGAGACCGGTGCTGATTTTGTGTTATTTTGGAGGGAGCAGTGAGGGCAGAGCCACTGGGTTGCTATCAACAAGTCAAGTTTCTGCTGTTGTCAAGCAAATGCTCTTCTGTGATGAAAAGCCTTCAGCAAATGATGCCATGGGGTGCTCTGCAAGAACTCTTTATACATGGTAACTTTACTGTGGACTGGCTAATAATGTGTGCATTCTAGAAATTTTTCCCTGTTTTGTACAACTGTTAGTTCAACTGTCAATACTCGCTACTTCAGGTGTCCTGTCAATTGTGAGATTATAATGAAAATTCCAGGGCTGCTCGTCCTGATTGAATATGTCATTGCTTGCAGTGTAGGTTCTACTTCTGTTGGAACAAACCGGTACAGTACAGTATTGGACAGTTTTACTGTACATTAAGCTTCAAACCTATGCTGGCAGAATGACAGAAAACCAATTCCAAGGAAATTCTCCTACTTCCCTTAACAAAAGATCTATTCAATAGAGAGGACAGTCTGTTTGTAACTGTGCAGCGTTTATATTCTCTGCTTTGCTGCTGCTCTGTGACCAAAATGTTATCTCATTGGCTGACTTTCTCCTCGACTCATTGAAGAAATAGTTATTTTTTGTCAACTGCATCTGACATATTATCAGTTGATGACTCAGATGGCTCTCTGGCTTTGAGAAGACAGAGACTGGAATTTGTGGGTAGCTGCAAGAAAATGCAATGTTGAGCGGTTGTGTATTAGATGGCTGCTGCCTGGCCAGCCCATACATGCAGAGCTCCAGACTAACCCTGTACACTGTCCCTGCTGCAGGGAACAGGGCAGGAATGGGGATTACTGAGAGCAGGATGGGGAGGGAAACGGATCCAGTGAAACTCAGGTTTTTTTAGAGCCTCTGCAACTTCTTTTGGTGCTGCCTTTGCACGTCTTTCTCTCCCAAAGCATTAAAGCCTCAAGGTTTGCAACACTCCAAAGACATTTGTGATGACAATATTTCAGGAACTGGACAGAACTTCTCATGAAATGACCATCCAAATTGCAAAACCGGTGCTATGAGAATGCCGGCTGCTGCTCCAGTCCTGAGCGCTGTAACGCTGCTTGGTCAGGTTTGTCCAGATCACCAGTAAAGGCTGCGGCTCTGCGTTCTGCTCTTCGCTCTCTAGGAGGGAGGTGTTCAAGATGGCATTCGTTTTGTGCCTTTTGGGACTACAGGCACTAGGGAGACGGGGGGATATCCAGCTGGTGTCTTGCTTTAGCAGAAATCCCCCCCTTCTGATGATTATGGACATGGGAGGATCATTGCTGACAGCACGCGCTGGAGCCAAATCCTGCTCTGAAACGCGTTAGTACAGATGTAAAGTCACTACTTAAAATAAGACATCTGGATCTGTGCCACTGTAGCAGAGCGGAATGTCCTCTGGATATCGTTTGAACAGAGAGAGGCTCAAACATTTTAGATATTGAAATTTCTTTTTTTTTTAAGGTGCTCATTTAGCAAAAACTAACCAGGAAAATATCGAAGGTAGCTACTGCCTTTTGATGTGCCTCCAAGGGAGAGACTCCATCCTCAGGCAAGGAGAGCACTCCAGCTCACCTGGAGACTGAAGAGCTCTCTAACGTAGTATGTCCCTTCCTAAGGGCTCTACTGCACAGCGGCGGCAAAAGATTTCCTCCAGACTGGCAGCGGTTTTGTAGCACCTACTGAGTCCAAGGCCCAGAGACTGAGAGCTGTTGGTATTGCTGTAACCTGAAATATTGCCTCACGTTTTCCTTTGATTTGATGCACTTGGTTCTCTTCTCCTCCTATATATTACTGTATCAACAACCAAGTAGAGCAGAGTTTGCATAAGTGTTCTTTGTTTGTCTGATGTTGGGCTTATTGAAATTCATAATCTAAATTGTGTAATAAAAATAATGGTAAATGTTGATGCAGCAACTTCTTTTTTAATTTCTTGCCTTTTCCTGGCAACCTCAGCATCAAATAGTCATTTTTTTTTTTCAACTACTACTGCACTAGATTTGACCTGAAGGCTATTCCAAATGATGTCCTCTCTGTTCTGCCAAGTCGATATTTTCTGTCTGCTATTCTGTACGTACCTCACGCTAAGTCCCTTTCCTTTAATATGCCTCATCGTGCGCTGCCTCCTGGGAGAGGGCAAATATTTGCCTCCCTGGGATTGCAGTGAGACTCAAATACTAAGAGGCATCACCAAAGAGATTTTTCCCTTGTGCATAATTAAGGTGGATATTTGTACATGTTTTTTAAAAGCTGCTTAATCAGCCATATTATTCTGCGCTACAGAATTCTTCCTCTGCTAAATTGCATGGCTTACTCCTTTGCTAGCGTAGAGGTGTCCTATTTGTTAGGGCAGCCTTTCTGGGTCTGCTCAGTGATACGTGCTTCATGGTTGTGTCTGAGTATTTCAGAAGTATGGCAGCTCTAGAGATAGCACTTTATCTCCGTTTTTGAGAAAATATGTTTTGTGTGGCAT
>NW_010565355.1:13764-51863 GCF_000687285.1 Phaethon lepturus
CTTAAGATGCTGTAAGGATCCAGCCCCTTCTAAATCTTGTTTTATTTATTGGAAACAGAAAAGAGCAGGGACACAATGGAGAGATGTGTGGATAATGAAACTGTGGTAATGAAATTAATCTTCCTTATGTCCTTGGTTTGCAGTCTCACCTCTGCCTCCCAACATAAAATAGTGAGAAGAAAATTAAATATTTGATTTATTTAAAATTTCAGTGCCCTTAAAATCACAGCTCTAAGATTAGAGGAGACTTAAGTGGGTTCTGTCATTTTTAGTGGCTCATTTTCAGGATGCTGAGAACAAACTTTCGTCTTCGCTAGATGGTATTAACAGGGGTTGGATCAGGCGCGCCTTGTATTCTGTGACCTGCCTCATTATCTCAAAGACCAGTCACACAAAATGATCGCATTTCTTCTGTCTTTTGGGCATGTGATAGATATTTCTGTTACTTTCCAAAATCCAGGTATCCTCCTGGGGACGTGTTGTATGTTTGCCTTGATAGCAAAGTCTGCTTCTTCCTTTTCATTAAGGAAGTCAGAAGTAGACTCTGCCTTTCTCTACCTTTTTTCTCTTATTTTCTGGATATGTGTATCTAGGAAATGAAGGGCCAGTATAAGATGGAATGATGGACTTGTCATTTCTCTCTTGATTTCTCATCTGTAACAAAGGGCCCATCACACCGGGAAATGCAGGAGCTTACTAGTTTGAGAAAAACAAATAGTATTGCGTCTTGCAGCCTCTCCATGACATTGAGCTGTCTGGTGGCTTGAAAATGAAGTTTACACATCTCATTAAAATAAAATCACTGTCCTAATTGTGAAGGATGTAGAAGACTTGTTTATGGATAATGATGATGTCAGTTCAGTTTTCTACAACTAGTTGTTATGGAAATAATGTAAATTCATAGGGTATGTTTTGTTCCAGTAAATGCAAGAGATTTTTCTGCCTTTTTGAAAATTTGAAATGTCAAACCTGTGTGAAACAACTTAATGTGATACTATGTCTAGGAGGACAGTAAACTTTTTCAGTAGTTGCTGGACCGTATTTAGATGAAGGCTTACTGACTTCAGCCACTTTATATGGTTGTTTTTATTTGTCTTTTTTTCTTAACCCATTGTCAACAAAAATACTAATAGGCTTTTTTCAGTTTGTTTTGCCTAAAGCAGAAAATCTACTAAATGACTCTGGAAATAGAAGCTGGAATTTAGAAGTGCTTTGATTAACCACATCATCTTTTTGCGATTTGGGAACAAATAGAAAAAAGAAATTCTAAGCCTTTTGTAATGGGAATCTTAATTATTCCTGTGTCTTTGGGGCAATGCTGAATTGGAGATTTTCCTGCTGGGTCATATCCATGGGACTGGAGGGGTGGCTTTCAGTGAATACTCCTCCCCCTGTTCCCCCCTCGCCTTCAGTATTGCTATTAGAAATTCATCTGATCATTCTTTTGGATGGACTGACCTAGAGTGAAATATTTGCTCTACTTCTGAATACCCTACAGAAGTTACATTTCCACATTAAATTGCAAATACCTCTCTCTTTTAATACTGGTATGCCAATGGCAGAACAAGGGAGGAAAAAGTTAATTTACAAACTGTGGAACAGAGTTTGGAACACAAAGTTGAAGATGCAATATTTGATAATTAGGGATGAATATTATGTAGTACCCTGCAAAAGTAGATTTGTAGTTGAATAAGCATGCATGTTGTGTGTCTCCATGATTTCAGTGCATGGATAAGGCTATTAAAAGGGAAAAGGAACTCGTGGCTATTCTTTAAAGCTTGATATCTAAAATGGGCTGAAGAAGGAATGAATAATGTCTGTGCAGAATGGGAGGACTTTTTTTTTTTTTTTAAGCAGAATTCCTATTATCCCTTTTGAAAAGTCCAACATAATTTGAGCAGGTCCTGATTAAAATTCCCTCTGCAGAAAGACAAGGCGCTGGGTGCGGGCACTGTGGCTCTTCCTCCCGTGCTGGCTGGAGGCACTAGCTGCAGAGAGCGGAAAAGGCTGCAGTCATTAAGTAAATGCTTTCATCTTATTTGATGTGTGGGGCATCAGCTGAGATGAGAGAAGCTTTGTCACGTGAATAAAGTTGACGCCTTCTATTTTGTAGGTAGTGTGTGAAGTCCAGAACTTGGATTGTGTTTTTCCGTGTATTTCTCATCCTGTGCTATGTCTGTTGGTGAGTTTACTTTGATTAGGTTTGCTTTGTTGTTTTGTTTGAAACAATTTGGGTTACAAACCTGAACCTTTGGCAGTATCCTAAAGCACAGCTGCTCAGAGTGGATCTATGTAATCAAAGCTATATAGGATTTCCCTGTGTCTGCTGACATGGACCTGGGGTTGGGCAACCAGCTTAGAAAGGGAAAATGATTTTTCACCAAGTATTCTGTTGATTTTTCTGGAGACAGCACTTAAAAAAAAAAAATCCTAAAGGAAATCTGAAGTGGCAGACAGGGCACCTGTGACAAAATAGCACTGCTCATGAGGTGGTCGAGGGGAGAGAAGTGAAGTGTGTTCCTGTGGCATTGAATCAGTGCGGAGAGAAAAGAACTGCAGGGGAGTTCTGCTGTGCCTTTGTGTTACAGGGATAAGTCTGACAAAGGGAAGGTGGATGTGGAGAAACATTAATGAATAAAATGTCACCTCTGAAAGTCATCATTGTCTTCCTTCTCTCTGTATCAAAGAACACACAGGAGTGTTGGATGGATAGCAACACTCTTGTTAAGTGGAGTAGGGAATGGAGGGTTTGTCCTGGCCTTTTAGTTATACACAAGAGACAAAAAGGTTGTATTGTTACCACTAACAAGAGAAGAGCTTGCGGGTTTTTTTCTCCTTGTTCTTTCTCCAGTGAGATTGCACACATCTGCAACTCACAGGTCAATGTTCTTCCCTTTTGACTTACAATTATTTTTTTCTTGTCTGGGCCTGTTCTTGCCATCCTTTTATTACAAATTACTTGAATTAGATATTCTGTGAGTTTAAAACTTGGAAGATCCTGTGTATTTCTTTGAGAGATCCATCCTATTTACAGTTACTATTGCTCTTATTGTTCTTCCCTGCTTGAGTCCTGGGCATTGGCTGCAGATACAAACTCTAGCAGCAGACCTTCTCCATTATGAGCCAGGGTGGGGGCTGTTCTCAGATGGCTCTTCAATCTTGACCATTAATTAAATTGAACAATAGGGCTTAAAAACTTTTACTTTAATGGTCTCACATAGAAAATATGCGTCGTTCGCCTTGTTTGGCTTTCTGACTCTTTCCTTCTTAATTGTATACAAGCAAAATGCTGTCCTACACATGAGGCACTCCCAGGAGAAGATGAAAATCAAAGCTCAAGTGACAGATGTTAATCACAATACTTTATGCTCTGCTGGAAACACAACACTGAGGGCTGGATAGGAACCCACAACTACTGATTCTCCTCTTTGCATCTAGGAACGAATATGCATGCAAGGTAATTAGTCAGGGGAGTGGCTCTAGGTTTACACTGATGTTAGAGTAAAACAACATGCCCTTGATCATGTTTGAAGCCTGGCAAACTGAAAACTTTTATTTTCACTGATTGTAGTTGCAACATTTAAAATGAAATTGTAAAACATTATTACCCCTGTTGCTCTTGCTGCCCTGCCCTTTTGGGTTTCTAGGGAGTTGAAGGGGCTCCTTTAACGTCCTAATTGAGCTAAAGGGGGATTCTTTTTCTGCTGAATTCTGCTTTTGCTTGCTTAAAAGCTTTTCCTTCATGCAAAAGTCTGTGCAACACTTGATGCCAAGTGCCAGGGTTTTTCTCCCCTTTCACTTGGGAGAAATCACAGAAAAAAGGGAATTAGCTACTTCTGTGAAACTCTGGAAGTGGATGATAACTTTTCAGTTTTCATCTGAGCCTAATATGCATGTATAAATTTCAGAAAAGATGGTATTCTGTAAGTTACAGAGCATGTAATACAGGAGAAAATATTTGGAAGAAATGGTATTAAACCGATCTTTTAAATTTCGGTGGGGTGCACCACCGAGTCTAAGTTACTTTGTGAGTATTCCCTTTAACCTTTGGGATTTACCTACCTCACAGAGAATGCAGAATGTACTTTTTCTGGATAAATTTTTTTGCTCTAAAAATCTTTGGTGAAAAGATGTTGTACTCACAGTTAAATTTTCTACATATTTATGTTAAACACACATTGCCTGCATTTATGCAACCCTGGGCCATCAGCAGTTGAGGAAGAGCTGCTCCCTGCCTGTGCACCCTCCCTCCGAAGCAGCCCCTCCTGCCCCGTTCAGGCAGATGGATCATCAAGGCTCAGCCTTGCAGTGTGCTGTCAGTGTAATGAGTCAAGGAAAGCGGATTTTGGAGCTCAAGGCCATCCCCATGGAGTGGATTGCACCATGCCCTCACGTATACATCTGTTTTTCTCCACTGCTGTGTCTCAGCATTAGCAGAGAAACTAAGCAATTTTAGCTATTCCCAGGAGATATCTCTAGTTTTCCTTTTAGCAGACAAAATGCTTCATTTTTCCTAAAACCCTGGAGCATTGCAGACTTTAATTTACAGAAATTAGTTTCTTAAACTGAAATTAGTTTAAATCCATGAATTTTGCAGAACTTGAGAAAGCCGTGGCGCGTAAATAAAGCAACAGCACTGAGTTGAAAGAGGTTGAATGTACAGGACCAGCGAGCAGGCTTTCTGCAGAATTGTTTGGGGCTGGTCTTTTTCAAATGGAATAATTTAGCAGCACATAATGCATTCGCATTCAAAGTGCCTTGCACATGTTCCAAGTTACTCCTTGCCAGACCCCTTTGCGTTGCTTCAGGAAAGTGCGAAAAACTCTTCCCGTGTTATAGATGGGGGAATTGGGTTGCAAAGTGACTTGTTTAAAGCAGTAAGGAACATCTGTACCGGAGATGGTACCGGTATTTGAAAATTCATTGATCTTTACTCGGATTTCCTGAAACTAAGTCCAATCTGAAGAGATGCTGGGCATCCTGTCTTGAGTTTTGTTGTAAATGCTATTGCTGAAGTCTGAATTTTGCATCAGGTCCAAATGATCGTGTGGTATAATGCATTACTGATGGGCCCTGACATTATCCACCTGAGGGTGTTAAGAAATCTGGCTGACGTTGTTGTGATGGCACTCTCCATAATCTTTGATATGTTGTGGAGATTGGGGGATGTTCCAGAAGACTGGAATAATGTCGCCCACATCTACAAGAAGGACTTAATGGAGGATCCATGACACTAATAAACCATCAGTCTTACTTCAGTCCCTGGGGAAATTATGGAATGAATCCTCCTAGGTGCTATCACAAGTCAAATGAAGCATGTGATTGGGAAAAGCCAGGACAGATTTACCAAGGTCAAACCATGCTTGACAAACCTGATCACCTTCTACAACAGTGTAACCTGCTCTGTTGATGTGGACAAGTGATGGACACTGTCTACCTGGATTTCTCCAAGGCTGGCTCTCCAGCCACCTCCTAGAGAAAAGGGTGTGTTACAGTCTAGACAAGTGGTCTGTGTGGTGGGTGGGGAACTGGCTGACAGGCCGCACCCGGAGGGTGGGGGTAAATAGCTCCTTTTCAAACTGGCAAGCTGTTGTGAGGGGGTCCCCCAGGGATTAATACTAGGTCTAATGATGTTTAATGTTTTCATAAGTGATCTGGATGATGGAATCAAGTGTACCCTGAAGTTTGCTGATGATATCAAACTGAGTGGGGAAGTGGACAGTTCATGAAGGGAGAGGCACCCTGCAGGAAGGCCTGGATAGGCTGGAAGAGTTCAACAAGACTAAGTGTAAGGTTTTGCACCTGGGAAAACATAATCCAGGAGTGCAGCACAGGCTGGGACCTACCTGGCTGTGTGGAGCACCTCTGTGGAAAGGGACCCGGGGGTCTTGGTGGACAACAAGCTCAATATGAGCAAAACAGTGTGCTGCTGTGGTGAAAGCCAGCAAGATGCTGGGTTGCATCAACAAAGGCATCACAAGCAGGGATAAAGTAGTTATTATCCCATACTACTCAGTGCTTGTCATGCCACACCTTGGAATACTGTGTTCAGTTTTGGTCCTTGCTATGCAAAAAAGATGTGGACAGGCTGGAGAGGGTCCAGAGAAGGGTGATAAAGATGATCAGAGGACTGGGCAGCCTGCCATATGAAGAAAGGCTGAGAAACTGTGTTTGTTCAGCTTTGAGAGAATGAAGGCTTAGGGGAGATCTTATCATGATGTTCCAGTATTTGAAAGGTGACTACAAAGAAGGTGGAGACTCCCTTTTTACACAGAGTCATGTGGAAAAGACAGGGGATAGTGGGTACAAGTTATTCCTGGGGAGATTCTAACTGGACACAAGAAGAAAATTTTTTGATGAGAACAACCAGCCATTGGAATAATCTCACCGAAGTGGTGGATTCTCCAAGGTTGGACACATTTAAGATTCAGCTGGACAGGGTGCTGGGCCATCTTGTCTAGACTGTGTTTTTGCCAAGAAAGGTTGAACCAGATGATCCTTGAGGTTCCTTTCAACCTGATATTCTGTGATTCTACGGTTGAACTTTAATTGGTTTGGGCTTGTTACACTTATATTTCTGGAGATGCACAAGTGATTTGTGCTTTTGTATACAAAGGAATTTCTATATGTAATATCTTTCTGGAAGTTACCTCAGGTAACACTTGTATTAAGAAACAGCTTGGCTTTGCAGTGCAGGTTTTGAAAGCTGTCTGTGCATTTTCTAGCAATTTTAAATGCTTTGAAAACTTATCAATCTTATTTATAATTGAAGGGAAGATAGGAGCGTTGTGTATGCCAAGTCTGAAGTGGTAATCAAAAAACGTATGCAGCAGTAACAAGCGTTGCTTTCCTATTTCTGTGGTATAGCATTTGTTTGTAAATGTAAATGAATGCCTCTTTCTAATCTATAACGTTTTACTCTTTAGAAGTAAAACTATTAATGTCGAGCATATAATGCGAATGCTCTGTGGTGGTTTGCTGTTGCAGCGGTGTAGGCTTTGGTGGGCACCACCCTGTGTCTTTATGCTCAAAGGCACGAACATACTGCAAATCAAATAGTGGAGTGTGGCAACAGAGATTGCCCTTTGGCTTTGCAAGAAAGTGAACTTTCCTGAGGACACTATCTCTAGTCCATCTCTTAATTCTGACTGTTAATTAAATAGATGCTACAGGAGCTTTAGTTACAGTTCTAGTTTTGAGGAATATCTCCCTTTCTTGCTCTTTCACAGCTGAAGTGCTGGTTAATCCTTCCCTACTGTGTGCTGTTTCTGATAAAGCTTAACCCAAACTGCCTCCTAATTCTTTGTATTAACTTTGAAGCAGCTTCATCAAGAAAGTAAACTTAACCCTAAAGTAACAGTCTGCTGTGCATGTGTCGGATGCTTTTCCATTTTCTACACGTGTATGTAATAACTGTTTGGAAGAAGTGCACAAGACAGCAATGGGAGACTACTCGCCCTGCGATGAGCACTGCACGTCATTTAAGGTTTTGCGCTTTCTGGTTACAATGAAGCAAACTAAACACATACAAACATCATCAGGAAACTTAGCAGTGGGGCAGGTCGTTGAATGACGCCGGGGTGTAAGTGCAGAGAAGATGGAATACGTGTGGAGACATTTGACAGTCAGCAAACTGCACAGATCAAAGCTCGGACATTCATTGTAGGTTGGCTGTCTCCTATTACCAAAATGCAGGAAAGGATTTATTTTTCTTAATGCATGATATCGTGCTGGTGAGCATTTTCAAGCTCCTGAACAACAAAAAGGATTTTAGCATGCTGATCTCTTCATATAACACTGTCTTCATAACCAAACTGAAGACTTATAGTTGAGTACTGCAGATTGTTGTATTTGTTTACTTATACTGCCTGTTCTGCTGTTCATCATCTTTGGGTTCTGTTCCCATTCTCAGAAAAAGAGCTTTTTCATGATGTCGTTTTGTGATCCAGTAGAGGTGTCCTGCCACATTCTCTGCCTTCCTCCGCACTGGTCTCCCTGCCTGCCTTCCCTTATTCCTTTGTGCTCACCGAGTATCTTCTGTACACTAGTTCTCCTTTCCAAACTAATTTCTTCTGTGATTTTTTCACTGTGTGTTCCATTGATTAACTAATCCCGAATGAAAATACAAATCAGTAATGTTTATTTTTTGTGTATCTTATAATGCACAAAAAATCCATCAGAGAGAATGCAACATCTGTGCAGTTCTTCGTTAGCAGCTATTTGCTGCTCTTGTAATGTGGGAACAAAAGGACATCCAAGAAATTTGGAAGGTAGTGTATTTAAAATTGATAAAAAAGAGCACACATTTTACTCGTGCCATTCTGTCTTGAGGCATTTCAGGAAAATAACTTAGTAGGCTTGGCAAAAGATTAGACATTTACTTGAAAATCCACAGTTAAATTATGTAGGATGAAGTTCTAGGAGAAATATAAAGCTGTCTGCTTTAGGACATCAGCCAACCGTTCGTTGCCTGGGGTTAGGCACTGCCTTCCTCCCCATGAGCCTTGTTACTGCATGTAATGATCTTTTGCTGGTCGCTTGTGCCGTCCTCCATGCCCAGCTGCTGTTGGAGGCCGGGTACTGGACAAGCTGCTCTATTGTTTTAATTCAATATGTTACTCTTACTTTAGTTTACCTAAGTGCACCTATTAATTGGTCATAATTTTGGTTTAGGCTTTTCATTAATAGGGAACATGAGTGATTTACAGCTCGTGGGAATAATACATCAGATGAGCTGTGGAGCTTGGTCGAGCTTCTTTCTGAAAGACTCTGTATGGTTATGCCACTTGCATAGCAAAGAGCTGTGCTGCAGCCGCCGGTATTCAAGGAATGTTACCCAAAAGGGAATTTAAAAAAAATAATTATGGCGTTTTATCCTTTTCTTCTCCTCTTGCCTTTGCACTTTGCCTACGTGATGATTTTGATGGAGATGTACGTGGCACTGGGCTCCCTCCCCCTTCTCAATGTACTTGGGCTTATTGTTACTGCAGCGAAGGGAGGCTGTCGCTGTGAAAAGGAAGAAGGTTACTAGATCACAGCCCTCATAAATATGAGATGAAACCAGCGGGAAGGAATTTAGGTTGGGAGTAAATGACACAAAGCCCTGTGTTGGTTTTACACGTGTGGGGGGAGAACCTAAACAATCAATCTTTCTGTGCTGACAATTGAATATTTCTTCCCTTTGCTTTACTACAGTATTTCTGTTTCCATGGTAACCAGGGATTTTTGCAGGCTGGCGAACTCTCCCACAGCAAATCCAGGGAAACAGGTGTTGGCCAGAGCTTTTAGTTTTGCCAGGGATGCTCCAGCTAGTTTCCAGAGGGGGATTTGGCCCCAGGTCTGTAGGATACTCCTTGGGGAGCGATGCTCTGCCACTGCATCCCGTGGGTCAGTGCAGCCCATGATTAGTGTGTTGTCTGTCAAGGATTTAGGCTGATAATTGAGACGAAGTTGTCAGGACTCCAGTTTCAGCATGGAAGTTAAACGTACAGAAGGGCTTAGGAAGACGTGAGTTGTCTTTCATACACACAATATTGTGGTGTCGTGGTATTTTAAGAAGGTATTGTTTCTCTTCCACCTTAAGTGTGAGTCGCTGTGGTTGCAAGCTCGGTCACCTCATTACTTTGTCCTGCAGATTGCTTTGTTGATCCAAGTCGTTTTTCATAAGATGCAATAATACCCAGCACACATGATCTTTGCATGTTCAGGAGTGTAAAAATTAGATTTAATAATAGATCCATAGATTGCCTCTGGAATAAACAGTCTGGGCGACTAAGGTCAGAGCTACACTATGCTGTTGTTATATATCCTCTGTTAAGAAAGAAAAAGAAGCGCAAGCTTTTCGTAACCCTGCCTCTGTAGGCAGCCAGCGAGGTGCCTTGCTGACGGCTGTACCGAGGGCAGCGGGAGCGGTGTCCCCAAGCACGACGCTGTCAGTGCTCGGATGGGTGTAGCGGTCCTGGCAGCCCCGGGCTGACAGTGGGGAGACGTGCTGTCACGTCGGGTCCCCTTTTCCACCTCTCCTGGTGGTCTCGGCATCACAGCTGTGCCCTGACGGTTGCTTTTACCATGAGACTGGAAAAAAGGGGATGTCAGTTTAGACTAGAAAATCAGGCCTGTGAACTTGTATCACAAAAGGACTTTGGGATTTCTTTACCTCTGTGTAGAAAAGGGCTTCTACATTGCCACAACCCACCAGTCATGTATCAGTAAGAAACTATATTGCATTTATGCTATGATTGTACTATTCTGCTCCCCACGTAATTTCCCTGCTGCTGGACGTGTTGCTGAACAAGGGGAATTGGGCAAAGAGGGTCTTGCTCAGTGCCTCTCTTTGGTTGGCAGCAATGAACAAAGCGTAAAATAGTTACTAAAGAAAAAATTGCCTTGATACAAAATTATATACTTTGTTTTCTTGCTGAGGAAAGAAGGTAAAATAAAATAACTAGAGATAAAAAACAGGTGGTTTTCTTCCCAGAGCAACATTCAGTAATATGAAGGTATGAACTGTTGGAGTATGAGCTGGTGTTTGTAATGCTCGGGAAAAGCATGGCCTTGCCTCCTCCCGTATACTATCCAGTCTAATGTGGCTTTGTAAGAGACAGGAGAGATTAAGAAATGTTGATTTTTACTGAAGAGCTCAAATTCTTAATGTGTACCCAGGTCGCTTCAGAATTAGTCTGTAAGTGTTACTGGCTATCAGGCTACCGTGCTGTGTCAGGATTGAAAATACTCTGAACAGCCGTAGTTGGTGAATTTAGCTGTATCTATTTCTGTTCCTAGGTAGATTCTGGAACAAAAAAAAAGAAAAAAACACAAACATAAAAACTCATCCTAAAAAAAAAAAAATTGGAGCTTTAATGTGCTTGGTAGTAGCTTAGATGTGTGTTATGTGTTCGTATCTGATTGACAGGAGAAACAAAATCTCAGAGGTCTTAAACTACCCAAATGCAAATGTGCTTTACAAGCAAACGTATGTGGGGCGTCTGTTCAGCCCCTTGTGGAATACTTTTATCTCTCAGTTGCAGTTTTGAATACTCGTATGTTCTGCAGGTCACACTCAGGAAAGTATTCATCTGCAAAGGATTCCTTTAGAGCAGCGCATCCATCTCTTCCCCGTGGTGTCGAAGCAGTATTTATTTCTGCTAGACCTGGAGGGCTCCTCTGGGTGAAGTGGCAGGGTAGAAACCACGGTGCTGGGAGCAGAGCTCTTTCCAGCAGAGATGATTTGATTAGGATCCTTCTGGATGTTCTCACTCTGCCTGTGCCATTGAGACAAGGGTGAGAACTGAGGGCATGGACGTGGTACTTGTCTGAAACGAGCTTTTCGGCTAAGTCTGCGTGCTGGTTGAACAAATCGGTAGGGCCTATGATTCCTCCCTACTGAGCAGAAAGGCGGTGGATTTGGGTACTGTGCCAGCCACTTATCCTTCTCTTCCAGTCACAAATTAAGTCTAACACTCGTAGGATCAGCTTGCTTTTTTTTTTGTCCAATGCTGGAGACCAGTAGCTTTCCCAGACAAACTGGTCCCATCGCTTCCCTTCATTACTTTCTACGAGAGATTTGTGAACATCTCCTTCCCCTCTGCTGTGGTTCTCCACCATCACTGAAAATGCTTCCAGATGCTTCCTAAGTTTTCAGCTTTGTGCTAGGTTGTATCTTCTTTTGAAGTATCTGATGTTTCATTTGGAATTTCTGAATGATTTTTGGAAACTTTTGTATTTACAAAACAAACAGAAAAGGGCATCTCGGAAATGAACAAGTTTCAGAAACGGGGTTTAGAAGTCAGTCTGACGAGACAGTGTCAAAAGCCTCGCTGGAGTCTGGATGCTGAACTTCTGTTATTCCTTTATTCAACAGTCTGTTTCATTGCTATGGAAAGAAATTAGATTGATCCTTGACAGATCTGTGTTGGTTGTTACTCACTGCCTTGTCATCCGGGTGCATATAGGTGGTTTGGCTACCAAGATGTGCTACCATTTTGAGGAGGAATTTAAAGTTAAACCAAGTGGTCTATAATTAGCTGGCTTTTTTTTTTAAATAAGTACTATGTTTACCTATTGCATCTTCTAGATTCTCATCAATCCTCTAAGTTTTGTTCAAAGAAAACCCTTAATGAAACCACCAGTTCTGAGAATTTTCTCAGGTCCAGCCAAGTTAGACATCTAACATCTGTAAATATGTTCAACTTTTTCCCCTCTTTTTTACCTGCTATCATAATACCGTTTTCTTACTTGCTTCTGTAGTGTTACCTCTTTACTGCAGCGCAGTGTTTTCTTGATGGCTTTTACAGCCTTTCTGTAGTTATTTCTGTGCTACTGGCCTTTCTGATCTTGGTCTTCACCTGCCCCTGCTATGTTTTTAAGCTCTTAAGTAATATGGGCCAGTTTTCACCACCTTCCTTAGACTCTCTGCTTGCACATGAGGTCGTTAAAGAATTTGTGATTCAGTTCTTTCAGTTTCTCACTGCTACCCATTCTCTGTGCTGTGAAAGTTTTCCTTAAAGAACTGCAAGATTTCCAGGACTGCTGTGACCTTGTCGTGTTTCACATGGCGCGTTACCTCCCAGTCATCTGACCCCCCTGAAAGCTGCTTTTTTCAAAAGTCCATTGTTTCCGCTGTTCTTCATGAGCTGCAAACTCTACCGCTTCATGTTTGCTACCATTCAAACTGGTTTCATTTTTTGTATTCTCGTCCGCTTCTGCTTCATTTGGTCGAGTTAAAGCTAAAGTCTCCTCGTTGCCTTCAAAAATGGTTCCTTAATATGTTTCTAAAGCTTTTTTTTTTAACAGTTGGTGATGGCTTATCTTGCTTTTCCAACAAACTGGTGTTCCTATCACTGTAGTTATCCAAGCGTTGATTGTGGCTCTGTCATCCAGGTTAAAAATATTTCTGCGTGATTGATCTCGGTCTAAAGGTAAGAACCTGCAAAAACCGAGAAATGTAACAGCGTCTTTGCACAAGAAATATGGTTAGCAGGGCTGTATCAGGCCATGTAATCAGTGCTGCCCTCTTCTCCTCATGGTTCCACAGCTGTTAAAGTTGCCTAGAATAGGGAACATTTTCTGCCAAGCTGCAAATCATCTGCATGAGGGATGATACATCATTGAGCAATGAATTTTGAGGGAACTTTCCTCCTGCAGGTGAAATCCAGCACCCATTTGCCCTCCAGAGAACAAATCCCAAACAGCACCAGCATATAGAACTGGTTTCTACTTGTGTGGTTTGCTTATCTATGGGTTAAAGAAAGCAGGTAATTTAGCTCTAAGGAGCTATGAGTGAGGATGGAATGACTGATGGGCTTTGCTCACTATTATCCGAGGTTAGATTTCCAAAACAGGACAGAGGAGGTGTTCAACTAAATATTAATGAGAGGGAATGCGTTGCAAATAGCAGTGGGATTGGAAACATCTCTCCTGTTGCAGCACTAATGCAGGTTTTGTTAATAAACTCTTCTCTCTTGCTGTTTGATCTGATTGCAGTTTAATTTTTTGGGGTTCCTTCCAGAAGGAGCTTGTGCCTTCTGTCTCTTGCCACCTTGTCCTCGCAGGAGAGGGAGCACCTAATTAGATATCATGTTCCAACCTAGGAAGAAGTTCTGGTTTTGGCTGCCGCTTCACAAAACCATAGAGAGAAGGGGAGATGAGAGAAAACAGTGATACAGGCAGATGCTACAACCTCACAAAGAGGGGGAAAACGGGCACACGTTATCCTTCTAATTGTTGCACCGTCGCTTAATATCTCATTTTTCGGAGGGGCATACAGCAAGCTATAGAATGCTTTGATTTTAGGTTAAAGATGAACTTTCTTATTCTCAGGAGCATAGAGTTTTCTGTGCCTTCTCAAGGATCCCCAAAAAAAAGATAGATGCAGAAAAATTAGAGCTAAATGAAGAATGCTTCAGAGTGCTTCAGAGGATCACAGGTATTCAGCTCTGTTTTCACCTTGTCCTTCATGTAATGAAACTGGTGTGTTCTTAGCTGCCAGGGCATCGAGGCAGTGCACCCACTGCTGCCTGTTAAAAGTGACACAGTAGTGGAATTATAGGAACTTCATTTCAATTCTTGGCTGAGAAATAACGAACAGTGAGTTTAGGGAAAAGCTGGCTAATAAGAGACCATAAGCAATGTGGGTTTTTAAAGTTATGTTATGTACCTTTAATCTTTCTGTAGATTATAGGGTGACAGGCTTCTGTAGAAATGGGCAGGATTGTTAAAACTGTGTGTGGGGATCAGCTGTGAAATGACTACTTGTATCATAACCCCTCAGAGAGACCTCTCTTTATGCTGTTGGGAGATAAGCGTAGGTTGTACCTGGGTATTTATAATAAATGCTAATTGAGTTTAAGAATTACTGCTAAAACTGTTGCTTTTTCTATTTCTAGGGAGGAAAGAAGGGGAAGAGGGTAGAATTGTGACTCCTTTGGATGGTGACTGAGCTAATTGACAAAACATGTTATTAGGCTGTGTGTGTGAAAAATATTTTTGTATGCTTTGTAATAGATTCCTCTAGTTTACAGAAACATGCTTTGTTTGGAAACAGCTATGGTTGCAGGAGAACTTGCTTCACCCACCCACATGTTGAAAACACAAATATATTAAGAATGAGGAAAACCACCACCATTCTTCATCATTTTTAGCTGCTTTCATAATGCCTGCTGAGGTGCGCGTTTCCTTTCCTTGCCGCAGATAACAAAAAGCAAATGTGTATCCTGCTGTCATCCAATATGTATGGATTTTTTTGGTTATGTAGGGAATGAAACTGCTGTGGCAATGGATTTGAGATGTTTTCTGACAACTGACAGTGCAGGTTTGTGGGTCTCTCCTGGTGACATCTCATAATTTCCCTGCTTTTTAATCTGGGTCCTGGGCAACAACTGTGACTACCCTGGCTGACCAGTTAAGGTTTGGTGCCCGTGTGGCTTTGCTCTCTCTGTAGGTGCTGATGAATGGGGTATGTAGATATCTGGGGAGCCTTTTAAAAAAGGCATTATAAAGAATAAAAGATGGGGTCACCTTATGGCATAGGAGATCAAGGATTAGGAAAATGGCTGGTGGACAGGTTTTACTTGTCTAAAAGCTTGTGAAGCAGTAGCTGACAGACTGGCATAACTGAGCTGTGTTGTCTCAGCCTGATGTCTTGAACTAGGCTTGCCAATGCAGTCCCTTTGCTCTCTAGAGAAACGTTCGCTGCTCTTCTTAGGTTCTTGGCTGTGACAGAATACATCCTCGCTCTCCTAGAACCAGGCGGCTTGCCCTTCCCAATAAGTAACTGAGTCCACTGCATCTTTGTGACCTCGGAAGTGTTTTGTTGGAGACATACTCTCTTTTTTTCTGTCTTTTGCTTCCTGTACCTTGTATTTAATTCTGATCATGAGGTATCTAGTGACAAAACAGAATATTTAAAACCTAGGTTAGTATTAAGCTGTTGAAAAACTGTCTTCGCTCCTCTATGCTGTTCTAGTCTGGGTGGATGTGATCACTAGGAACTCTGGGCAAATTCTCCCGTTGGGTTGTGTGGCTGTCCCACGAGCAGCTTTTGCTCCCGTGTGTGCTCTCCTATCCTGGGCAGAGGGAAGGAAACTGCATACTGAATCCTGCTTTTGATGAAAAGAGCAGCATCTACTGTAGCCGAGCATTCCCCATGGGCCTTTACAACTGCTACGGGAAAAAGTGTGTTTTTTTGTGAAAATTCTACTTTGAGCATGTGCAGCGTAAATAGCGCTCCTGCTCCCGTCCCTCCCTTGTGTCACCGTGCCATCTGAAGAGCTTTAATGAGGCTCAGGTAAGCAGGAGGCTGAGACATGTGCCTGTTAGTATCCCCATGGGTGGAGCGGGCTCTTCTGCCAGCAGTGGCAGCAGGGAAGGAGATTTGATGGTTTATATGCATGTATAGTCGGACCAGTATTTTTTTTTTTTACTGTAAGTTGCCCAGTAAACACTGTGTAACTGCTGCAGATCTCTCTGCAGGAGCAGCATCGCCTGCTAAAGGTGGGAGCTGGCGCCTGCCTTTGACCTACTTCTGAAACTTGTGTTTATAAATCCATCCCATAGCATCCTTCCCCTGGAGCAGACTTCAAGTAGGACGTCATTACACATAAAACAGCTAGTGGGGAAGGGAGAAAATATCAAATAGTGGATGTTAATACATGATGTAAAGTGCCATGTGCCACAGAAATTTAAGTATTCTGTGTGGTGCCTGAACTTCGTGCTTCCAGGCATGGCAGCGGCACCCCGCAGTACTCGGGCTGCGGGAGGTGGGTTAGTTTGTAAAGAATAACATGTTCTAACCTGTATAGGTAGACTGGAAACGATAAAGAAAAAGCTGCTGATGTTGTGGAGGTTACAGGCTTCTCTTAGCTGGAGAAAGCTTGACTTATGTTTTGTGGGAGCAAAGAAAGAATTTCTTAATCCAATGATTTCATTGACTGAAAAATACGGAAGAGGAAGAGCGAACGTACCGGTCGCTTTGGGGTTGAGGGAGGAAGAACATTCAAATTGTAGGATAACTTAAAATTGTACCTTTTGAATTTCTGTCGCATGAGGCAGAAGGGTATCTGAAACCCTGCACCGGTAAGTGTGGCTGCCATCAGTCTGTATACAGGAGTGCTCTTCTGATGGGGGGGTCCTTTGTGCAGTTAGACCTACTGAATGCCAGCAGTGTCATCAGTTAATTATTACCATGGTATCAAAGTTTTTTACACTTCAAAAACCATGAGAATCGTAACTACTGAACAGTATCTGTTGCAACTTGCAAGTGCTTTGGTGCAGGGAGACTAACCCTGCGTGATCCTTCTGGTTTCTATCTTCTGTACTAAGGTCTCTTTCAGATAAAAAATAAGGGCAGGAAAAAAAGTTGCAGTCACAGCTATGTTTAACTGTTTTTCCCAGTGTAAACTGCTAAAAGAAGAAAAACTTGAGGTGGTTTGCAGGGTTTAATAAACATTTTTGATTGATGCACTGGGTTAGAGTTTATTTGAGCTTTTTTACGTCATTACAATAGAAATCCTGATCAGCCGTGTCTCTACAAGAGGAAACTTCTCATTAGAAGCAAGAAAGTATAATTATAGAAGGTAATTTCTTTCAGCTCTTCAGAGAAAGAGAAGTGGCTTGTGGGGAACTGCGAGAGCGAACGCAGCCTAGTGGAGGTACAGGTTGGGAGATCTGGTATTCAAAACCTACTTGGTTGATTAAAGAAGTATTTTCCCGTTTTTCTTTCCTCCCTGTTCATGTGAAGAAAATAACAGAGCAAAATCCTTCAGATGTATTTGTAGGTGGATGAGCGTGCCCTGTTATACAGAAGGCAGTGGCAACTATGGGACCAGAAATGCAGTGCCCTTTGAAGCTTATAAACCCTCCAACAGAACTGTTGATCACAAAAGAAAATGAGACCTGCACATGCTTGTATTTTGGATGCAAGATGTAGAAATAATTTGTAATTTCACACGTGAGAATTCCATACATTTCAGATCACAAGACAATGAGAACTGGGCCTGTATTTTGGACTTGGAACAAACACGTGTGAGATGGTTCACGCGCTCCCGCTCTAGGACAGGCAGAACAAGCAGGGAGCTACGCGCTGCATTTCGGTACCTTTTCAGGGTTTGGAGAACTTGGAGCATCTCTACAGACGTTTCCAGCTAGTCATCTTCTGGGATCTGCTTCTCATCAAGTAGGACGTGTTCTCATCCGCACAGGTAACAGTCTGTGATCTACGCTCACGCTCTTGATGTAGCTGCTGCTGCTGAAGCGTGGCTGACTAACGACATAAAGTGCTTTTAGCCCGAGACTCCCAAACTTCATTTCCGCGGCAAGGTAACTTTACCAGTGTCGCGGTCTCCCTTTTCCCTGATGATGATGGAATTCTAAATAGCAGTTAGTTTTGGGTAAAATTTTGCACAGGTGGGATGGGGGGGACAGTAGGTAGGAAGGAGACACCCGGAGTAGCTGGTTCTCGGCTCTGTTGGGTTCTGCTGCAGCCGGCTCAGGTCAGTGAGCTGCTTTTGTATTGCTGCATGTGTACCACGCGAAGAAGTGGGAAGGGATTTGCCCTGTTCTGGTTTGCACTCTTAAGTGGCAAATGCTTCCCTCACCCCCCCGAAGGATAAATCTAGCTCTGAAACTACTTTTATGGGTCCTTTCAAAGTATCTCGGTATTTAAGTGCTAAGTTGCACCACATTAAAAATTCAGGTATTAGACTTCATGTGTGGAAAGGGTTTGAGTGGAGTTTACTCATCCTCATGAGGACTTCTACACAGCTGCTCCAAAAGCAGTTCATTTCGGCTGAAATTGCTGGTTGCAAGTGTGTGGAACCAGTAATTTACAACTGAAGGGCTTTTGAAATCTTCCCAGCAGTGGAGACCTCCAGCCTGTCTCTGGCTTCCTGACTTGTCTTGAGGTATGATTCCTTCTTTAAGGTCATCGAAGTGGATGCTATGGCTGAACCTTTTGTAGCTGAAACCCAAAGAAAGAGTTGCAGGTTGAGTTGAGTGTGATTTGGGTCTTATCAGCCTTTTGCCTATATGTTTTTTGTGCATCTGTGGTTAGTGACATTTAAATGAGTAGAGAAGAGCTCTGCCTTGAGAGCTATATGCTTTGGAACAAATCTAGTTGTTACTTTTGCCTTTTTAGCTGGGGTTGTCTACAGATATCATAGTGTTCAGTATTTTTCCTTCAAAATATATGTATCTGTTTCAGTGTTTTTGCTTATTTGCAATCCGAGGTTTGTACACAGCTGATTATTTCCTACCTGAATGCAAATCATCTCAAGCAGTATCACAGATGCAATTTTTATTGCAATACAGTCTGCATCTGTAAACATTTTCAGCGAATATTTGTACACAGTTTAATATTTTCTTTTTGTGAAGGGAGTATGCCAGAAATGTATTTAAGAATTGTACACCTGCTATCAGTGTGATTAGAGGCAAGATTGCTTCTCAGTTTTAGAAAGAGTTTTTGCTGTTTGCTAACTTGTTGCCATGGTGGCACCAGGGTTTTTTTTCCTGTAAATTTAGACGGTGCCTTTGTTATTCAGGCCCTATCAGTACTGCATCAGCTGTTTAGAGTACAAATTGCCTGGATTCTCATCGTTTAAATAGGTAAGTCTGAAGATCTTGTATGTAGAATCGACAAGATAAACCTTTAAGTGGCTTTCCAGAAAACTGCTACAGCCCTATCGCCCAGATCAGGAGTTTTAAGTTACTGGTTTCAAATTGCATTCTTCTTTTTTTCGCTTTTGTTTTCTTTAAACAAGTGGCAGTGACAACCAAAGGTCCTGTCATCCTCTGAATAGCAGAGACCTGCCTGCAGTGTGCTTTTTTTCTTATGCTGGCCAAGTGGTAGGCATTAAAGTAAGAAAGTATTCTCTCCGTCCTTTTAATCCTCATCATTTCAGGAGCTGGATCATTTGACTGAAGTAGGGCATGTGTTTTATGGAACTAAATCTTCTGGTTATAGCTGTTATGGAGGAGGTGATGGGGTAACTGAGAAGTTTTGGATGGATCAAACAGCATGGAATCACAGCAGTGTGAAGCAAAGCTGCACGTCTCTGCCTAGCCCTCTGACAACATGTTTAGGCAATTGAATTTCTGACAATGGGTGCGGAACGGAAGAGTTGGGCTTTGTGTAAATACTCCAAATGAGAAGTGTTAATTTCTGCATTATTTTTGATGTGCTAATGATGGCGGTGCTTTTGTTCCATTCTGCTGTCAATTAAGTCTGGAAATCAAGGTTACTTGGGTTGTCTGTATTTTCTGTGGTGTGGGGAAAAACTTTATCCTACCTGTTAGCTGTGCCTCAGAGTCTGTTCAGGTCTCCAAGGGTTGAGCACTTGGGGTTTGGTTTGCAAAACAGATCAGGCAAATGGCTGATGATACCTGTATGTGGTGGTTGCACTGTTGACCAGAAAGACTGACATTTTCAATGAGACCTCCTCTCCTGTGGAGGATGTCTAAACAATATAGTTCACATAGAATCGCAGAATAGTTTGGGTTGGAAAGCGCATTTAAAGGTCATCTAGTCCAACCCCCCAACACAGAGAAATTAACTTTCTTTGCTCAACTGAGTTTGTTTCTTCTTCCCATGTTTGTTTACATGGAGAATGCCACACAGGAGGAAAGAAAAGGATCTAAAGTAACAATTTGGGATTTTTTTTTTTGAACTGCTGGAAGTATTTGGAGCTTCCAGTAACAGCATTTCTCTAATATTTAGGCTTGCAGCAGCCATTCTATTCCTCTATGGGAATGGAAGGACAAATGTTATAAGCAACAGAGTGCTCTTTCCATCCAAGAGTTAATCCTGCAAATACATATAATTTGCCTTATGATTTAAAACAAACTTTAGATTTTGCACCTCAGTATTATATTTTCATTTTCACTTCTATTCAGCACCTGAACCAGCTGCTCCTAATTCCCTCACTTTGGTTTCTCAATCACTGGTAGCTGTGGGAGGTTTGAATGATGATTTTCTGAATATTGACAAATTCTGCAAGTGGTTTTCAGGGTAGGGAAACAATAGATTTTGTGAATCCTGAGTTTAGCGAAGCTTTACTGGCTTAAAGGCTTTGTAAAAATCACTGAAAATTAAGATTTGCTCTGTGCTTCCTTTTGTGGAGTGTGTAGGGTCACAGCTGTGAGTACAAAATCGTCAAACTTCAATGTGTAAAAACTTCAGAGCATTCTGCAGCATTATTTACTGTTTGCTAGCTGTTTCTCTCTTGCATTGTTCCTGCTTTGTGTATAGCGAAGTAATCTCAAGTTGTGCCAGGGGAGGTTTAAATTGGATGTTAGTAATTTGCATGTTAGGAAAAATTTCTTCACTGAAACTGTTGTCAAGCACTGGAACAGGCTGCCCAGAGAAGTGGTGGAGTTGCCTTCCTTGGAGACACGTAGATGTGGTGCTTAGGAACAGGGTTTCTTGGTGGACTTGGCAGTGTTAGGTTTACAGCTGGACTTGATGGTAATAGAATCATTATAGGATCTTTGAGTTGAAAGGGCCCATTCAAGGCATCTAGTCCACCCCCCTGCCATGAGCAGGGACATCTTCAACTGGATCAGGTTGCTCAGAGCCCCGTCCAGCCTGACCTGGGATGTTTCCAGGGATGGGAACATCCACCACCTCTCTGGGCAACCTGGGCCAGTGTTCCACCACCCTCATTGTCAAAAACGTCTTCCTTAGATCTCATCTAAATCTGCCCTCTTTTAGTTTAAAACTGTTACCCCTTGTCCTATGACAACAGGCCCTTCTGTCCCCATCTTTCCTATAAGCCCCCTCTCAGCCCTGGCAGCTGCAGGAAGGTCTCCCCGGAGCCTTCCCTGCTCCAGGCTGAGCCCCCCCAGCTCTCCCAGCCTGTCCTCCCAGCAGAGCTGTTCCAGCCCTCGGAGCGTTGCTGGGGCCTCCTCTGGCCCCGCTCCAGCAGGTCCATGTCTCTCCTGTGCCGAGGGCTCCAGAGCTGGACGCGGCCCTGCAGGGGGGTCGCCCCCGAGCGGGGCAGAGGGGCAGAACCCCCTCCCTCGCCCTGCTGGCCACGCGGCTTTGGGGGCAGCCCAGGACACGGGTGGCTTTAAAGGCCTTTTCCAACCTAAAGGATTTCATGACTTTCTCTGCTGCTGGTGGTCCCAGCAGCTGGAGAAAGGGCTAAAATCTCAATAGCACGAGTCAGTGGCGTGTCGGGGCAGTGTGTGCTGCTTGGAGGAGCTGCTCTTGCGGGGTATGAATCTGCTCCCTCCTGGGATACCCCAGCCTTAACCAACCCTGGCCCTTCGCAACCTGCGAAGGCTGTTGTGCTGCTCCACCCTTCCTGTGAAGGACATGCTATACTGATGCTGTGGTTTTTCTTAACCATTGGGAAAGCAAAGAGATTTCTCTGCAGAACATGTGTTGTGGAGCTTTGCTCCAAGAGCCAATGAAATCTCCTTATGCTCTGGCACAGGTTATCTATCTGTAAAGTAGAATTTACACATCCTAAAAACTTAAGGCTTGACTTGGGCTCTACAAACAAGAAAAACTAGGTTTTGCTGGAGATATTGAGAGATGGAACATAGCATTGCATTTCAAAATGATGACTCCTTGATTTGTAGGAAGCATTAGAAAAACAGAATTTTCCATTTGCACGCTATTTGTGGAATTTCTCTGTTTAGCCTGGGAAACAGTGGCTACAGCAGTCACTTTCTATGATGGAAAGCAGTTGCATATCTGTCTGCAGCTCTGGGGGTAACTGATGCTGTTTAATTTGAAAGACAGTTTCAAGTTACTCGTATTCCTCTAAACCACCCAAATCATCTCTGAGGGATTCTTGAATTTTAAGATCAAGTCACTGCTTGAATGCAGCTAACACGAGGATATTCCTTGCGAAGGACAAGCCGCTCGTGTTCCAGCGTTGTGCAAAGGCAGAAGAAATTCTGCCTCTCCGAACTGTAGCTCCGATAACGGGGGAAGATGATCCTCGTTCCTGATGGCCACAGCTTTTCTGTGCGCGTGGTGGCGGGGAAGAGTGCACCAGGTGGGAATGGCTGTGCTTATCTCCCCATGTAGCTTTCTTTTCCAGATGATGCTCACAGCTGCCGGGGGTGGTGGTGTGCAGTTAGCTCCTCTGGAAACTGCAAAAAACCCTCAAATGAATGTTTTGCTGTCATGCTGTTTCTTTTTCTCCCAGTACCCCATGATGGTCTGTCTCCGGAGTGCTCCTTTGTTAACAGCAGCTGCTGGCTGAATTTTTTATCAGGCCTTTGGTATTTGAAATTCAAGACTCTTCAGATATTTAAGATCTGTTTATTAAAAAACACTCAAAACACACACACAAAAAAAACAACCCAAAAACCAAACAAACAGAAAAAGGTACCAGATGCTTAGTGTGGAGTGGGACATGGAGAAAAGAGCATAGGAATTTTAAGCAAGCAAATGCTGTGTATTTAACAAAGGCTGGCTCCATCTGAGACAGCAGTATGAGGCATCTTCTTCAGGAAATTCATGCTTCTGTGTGTTATGTTCCTCTGTAAGCGCAAACGTTTCTATAGTAGCTCCTTAAATGCGCAGCAAAGAGGTCTTTGTCGAGTAACTGGGTTCCTAGTGGCTGCTTTGTATTTAAGTTGCTACCCAGTAGGGTCAATGTAGGCTTTTGTGGGCAGGTGCACAAGCAAAAACTTTCCAAGTCTGTTTCAGGTTTTTGGACTAAAATGAGCTCTGCCATCCTAATTGTGTTTGTGTGAAAGGGTATTGCTGCTCTACTGCGTGCCAGAGTCAGGAAAGCGATAAAAAAGCCGGGCGATGGCGTAACCCTTGCAGGATGGGGTGAAGTAAAGTCTGGCACTTCTGGGTTCTGTTTCTTGGAATTGGCAAGTGTCTAGTATCTTACCCAGAATGCTGGAAAACTCTTCATACTCCACAATTTTTTTAAAAAGCAGTTTACTAGGGGATTAAGTGACATTTCTGCTTGTGAAACTGTGTTAAAGCTGGGGATTTGCAGCAAATTTTGTGCAATGGCAGAACAGGTTCAAGTCTCAACATCTTATCTACTCTGCTGCATGACAGTAGTTGGAACCAGAGGTCGTTTTCTCACACAATCGTGGAAAAAATACTGTTGTTGGGTTTATTTTGTTTAGTTTTTTTTTCTCCTAAGTTTTTATAATTTCTCAGGAAGATCAGAGTTTTGCTCATCAAAGAAATACAAGGGAAGGATCCACACAAGAAAGAGCAGCAAGTTTGCTTCTGGGTCCATGCACAAGCCCACACAAAACACTTGAATGGAACAGCAGTGTAGGTGGGAAGGGTGTTAAAGCTGGTTTTAAGAGCTCTGGGATGCTTTGATATGAGTAAGTAGGCAGGGAGGAAGAGTGGAAGCTCACACTGTAGTATATGTTTTGCTGCTTAAATACCAGCTGTCCTTTCCACAGCCCTAGAAGATTTATCAAATTAACTCCCCTCTCTCCCCATGCATAGTGTTAATATGTCCACTTGTATTGCAGGAAAAAGGCAATTAAACCCTTGCTTTCACTCAGGTGTCTGCACAGTGAGAATAATTGTTCACTTACAGTGGTGACAAGGCCACTAGCTGCAAACTTATTTCAATTTAATTTTTCTCTATTCCTCATTCTATAGTTGACTTTTTAACTGAAATTTTCAGCTCTATCAAATTTAAGCAGCAACTTCTTTATATTCCTCTCTCCCTAGATTATCAGTTAAAAGGGGAAGTAAGGGGGAAAAGCACAAACATTGCTTTCTGCTACTATTTCTTGATTTGAATTCTGTGTGGTGCTGTTAGTGTTAGGAAAAAAACATGGAAGAGTCTGGAAGGTGAAACCTAGAGCTGTTGCTGCTGGTGACAGGTGAAAGGAGGGGAGATGATATAGGTTGTGGTCTGATTAGTATCGCAGAGATGGAAAGGACAGACAATACGGGTGTTTCAGTGGTAGATAATCCCTTCAAGCAGCATTAATTCAACTCAGATTTAGAAAGTAGTATTAAAATCATTCTTCAGAAAATCCACTCTCAGAGGCCGATTCTGAAGCTGAACCACATTTTCCTAATGAGCTGAGCAGTTGTCAAAGGAGGTCTTCAAACTGTCTTGTCTCTCCATGTGTATGTCCTGCTCCTAATGTCCTTGCCTACTTTTATTCACTTCTTTGCCTAGTTAACTCTTCCTGGTATGTAGTGTTAGGGAGGTCTGTAAACAAGCCAAAATTAAGTCTATCAGTATTTAAGGTTCTCACAGTTAAGTGAAAAAACACTGCTTTTACTCTGCAGTATTACCTTTAATGACAAATAATTCTATGACAAGGTCTAAAAAGTAACAGTTAGAAGACTTTTTCACATAATCTAAACTGATGGCAAGTATTGTCCAAAAAACATTGCTTTTCCCTCTGGAAGAGAAACCTGGTTGTTGTTCTGTTTAGGCTTCTTTTCAAAGATAGAATTTGAAGGGGAAATGACTGACCTGTTAATTGGTAGATCTCATCTTTAATGTAGTCACCTAAGATGCATTTGAATCATCTGTAGACACATCTACCCCAGGATTCCACACTATGAAAGTGTTTCCAACATTGTTTGCATTTCAGGGAATTTTAAACCTAAATTGGAAGTGAAAGCTTTATGAACACAGACGCTAGAAGTTTGCTCACTCGTGAATACAAACATGACAGCGAGGTGTGCATGTGAATACAATCTTATATCAGAAAATAAACTGCCATGTTCTGCAGTTGTACTGTGTACATTAAGCCTGAGGAGAGTTGCATGTTCTACTAAAGCGAAGGCTTATTGTCGTCTTGCTGCTGCGCTGCAGAGCAAGAGGAGCATCAAACGAGCTTGGTGCGTTGACTGCTAGGGAGCTTTGGAGCTTGCAGAAACCCAGAAATGGACAACAGACCACTTACAGATGGAAATCTATGCTTTCTTTTCTGGTGCAAAAGAGCCTGTCTGAAGTAAAAGTAAACGAATGATACAGGATCATTGCATTTGCTTTTTTTTTTTTGAACACAGTGTTTCATACCTTAGAGGGAAACAAAAGAAACAACAACTCTTTCCTCAAAAGCAGTATTTGTCTTGAAAATTCCTGCTTGCTATTCTATGGTGAACATTTAGATCTCGGAGGAAGTCAGTGCATCCATTATTTTCTAGTTTTCCAGGAGTAGCAGCTCAGTAGAATATCACTCCTCTCTCGCTCCTATAACCTGTCTTTATAGATGGAAGGGTAAAGGTGGTGGTGGTAGGAACTTTGTTAGTCAAGCATCTGCATCTTTTAGGCAGAACAAGTGTGTTACTTGGGTGAGAACAATACCACAACTGTTCTGAAGAGTAATTAAAATATTTAATGACCTGAATTAAGTAAAGTCTGCATATTTCTGTGTGGGGAAAGGAGACACACAAGTCTTAAGGCCTGAAGTTACTTTTCTCCCAACCTGGAGTTAGGTTAGTGTTTACAGTCTGCCTCCCTGTGCCATGAGATAGTCAAGTCAGGAGTAATCAAGGCAAAGACTTGGAGCCTTGTATTTAAAAAAAACTGTGACACCTTCATGAATGAGACTGGCTTGCTGGTGGGCAGGCAAATTTGAATTGGACGAATCAATAGCTACTGCTTTTTTACTTGTCTAGGAAGTAGTAGCTATAAACTTCCTGGGTGTCCTGGTTTCAGCTGGGCTAGAGTTGGCTTTTCTTCCTGCTGGCTGGTACAGTGCTGTGTTTTGGATTTGGGATGAAAATAATGTTGATGACACACTGATGTTTTTAGTTGTTGCTGAGCAGTCAGGGTCTGTCGGGCTTCCCCTGCCAGCGAGGAGGCTGGGGTGCACGGGGGGCTGGAGGGGACACGGCCGGGACAGCTGCCCCAGGCTGGCCAGAGGGATGTTCCCCACCAGATAATGTCATATGTATAAACTGGAGTTGGCTGGTGGGTGGGAATGGCTGCTCAGGGACGGGCTATCAATCGCTGGGTGGTAAGCGATTGTCGCGTTGTGCATCACTTGTTTTTGTATGTTCCTTTATCAGTAATATTATTATTTTTATTATAATTGTTGTTTCCTCTGCTTTTGCTGTCCTATTAAACTTTTTATCTCAACCCATGAGCTGTGTTCCAATTCTTCTCTCCTCCGTCCCACCCGGAGTGGCTGGGTGGTGCTTAGCTGCTGGCTGGGACTCAACCATGCCAGTGGGTCAGTACTCTAAAATGGGGAGTTAAGGTATTAGCCAGGGACTTTGTTGTTAAAAGTACAGTGTGTACTATCCCTCTGAATGTGTTCCACCAACCCTAAATATTACACACTGGGTTGGGGCTGCAGAGAAGAGATGCTCTAGCAGTTGCCTTACTGGTTACCAGGGATCCCTTGTTCCATGGTGCCCCACTGCTGCCTGTATCACCAGGACAGGAATGTAACATAAAAGGGAAATCAAAGATACTTTCAAGTGACTTGGGCATCATTTCTGGCCAGTGCAGCTTCTAAACCATGTTTTAGAAACCAAATTATACCAAAATGTCTGTAATTCTTCAACTTTCCCCTCTAAAACGTGCCCTTCTCATGAGGGCACTCTACAGCGACCCTCTGGTTAGACACAGGAAAGCAAAGTTTTGGCAGGGAAATTAGCGTTATGCCAGCAACAAATCTTAGACTAGTATTTGGACTCCTAGCATTAATCTTAAACTTTCAGCCTCCCAGCATGTTGCCAGAATCTCATTCATCTGGGGAATGACTCTCGCTGTGGACTTTATAGTGCTACAGTGTAACACGAATTCCAAAGAAACGAAGGGGTTCAGCACAATAACATGAATTTGTTCAGATTCGGGCCATCATTTAGGTCTCTGGGGTGCTATGATAATGCAAGTACATGGAAAGTTGCATATTCAGCTGGGTATAGTTTTCATCTCTGGCAAAAAGAAAAAGGATGAATATCCGTTCCAGGAGACGTTTCTGGAAAAGACCTGTGATTGATATCTTAGCCAAAAGATTTATGACTCTTGGAAAACACTTTATACTTGCCCAAAAATGCTGGTGCTGAAAGGCAGTAATTCTAGTAATTTAAAGTTTAAAATAAGAATATAATAATTTATAACCTAATGATATCTCTTTACATGCTTGTGGTGTAGGGGGTTTCAAGCAGATCATGCTTCTTTAAAAGTCATACAGAAAAGGAACATGACTTAGTTAAAAACCCAAATAATAATAAAAAAAGGTAAAAAATGGGTAGTTTGGTAAAATGTTTTGTGTATCTCCTGGCAACCTTTTCAATATATCCCATGTTAGATAGTTGTTAGTTTATATAATACTACAAGAGTTAATGAAGGCTACAAAGCTCTTCAAAAACAGGTGAAAGCTTTTTCCTCTGTTATAGAAAACCACATGTTAATGGATAGAATGATGTGACCTTTGTAGGAGCCTAGAAATATGCTAAGCTGACTGAAAACCCATGTGATATAAATAAATTAAATCCCGTGGTAGAGACACTTATTTTCATGTATGCTAATATCTTCTTTTTGAGCAAATCTTAAATGACTAATGGTATTTCAAAATGGTGTAAGGTGTGGGGTTTTTAGTTGTGTGGGGTTTGGTTTGGTTTTTTTTCTGAGCAGTCTCACAGGAGGTTTTAAGTTTGCTATCTGGAGTGACAGTTCTACCACTCAAATATAAGTGCAGTGTGGGCCAGTAGAGGAAACGATCATCGCGTATGATTTGTACTTCTCATTGACACATGACTGTTCAGTTAATAATAAGTATTTGAAGTCTTGCTTGCACTAGTGTAAGTAAATCATATGAAGAAACGGGCAACGTAATGAGGGAAAGATTGAACTTTTGAGAGAAAGCTTCATTTTCATAATTTTCATAACACAGTTCCCCATGATGAGTGTTCTCAGTCTTCTGTCTCAAGATTTTAAGTATAACACCTTAAGCTGGGTGGATCTGTAGCGATGGGTTGTAGGGGGCAAAAAAAAGTATCATGATAGTGTGTTCTGCTGGAATTTAGCAAAATAACCTTAAAAAGGGCTTCACCTATTTTTCTGTGCTTTACCAGTTCTGTTATAGCGTATCCCAAAGATCATATAGTACCATGTTATTTCCTATAAAACAAGGTTTATACCTAATGTTTTTAACAAGTTTCTGTGGTTTGCTTCCTAACCAAGCACTCTCACCTGCTGTCTTCAGTGAGTTACCTATTGCCTGCCTTGCATGAAAAACAAAGCAGTGGCTGCTATTTTTATACATGTTTTTTCATGCTGTGAAGGAAAAGTAACAGCTACTACCAATCCAGGTGTAATGTAGATAAATTTCCTTAATTTTACAGTTAGCAGAAAAAAGATAGGATCTCTTTTACTAGCTATGTGTATGAATATACGTATTTTTATATGTATATAAAAAAAGTAAACTTTCAAAGCCAGGGTAAGAACCAGTATGCTTTCTATGCGTAGTGTGCATCAGCAATATTGTGAAATTCTCCCAAGATTCAATGAGGGAAAAATCTAAGCTTGTAGTAACTAATAAAAATACTTAAGAGTTACTAGTTCCAGATTACTGATGCTTCATGTCAAAACAGTAACATCAAATTTGAGAAAGTCAAATGGAAGCTTTTTAAATGAAGGGTTTTACAGCAAATATAACAGCAAATATATTTGTTCTTAGGTTTCTCATCATCACTTTCCTATCTGTTAAATACTGTACCAATTTGACAAATACTGGAAACCAGATTCTATTTAATAATTGTCCAACTAAATCAGTACTACCCTGCTAGTCCGCTAACTTTATCTAAGATATTAAATCACATAGTCAACACTTTTAATATCATGAAGTATGGAACTGGATGGATGGAAGATTTATCCAGGTGGGTACAAACCTTTTCATTCGTTACTGAATCTTGCAATGTTGGTTGCTAAAGCTAAAGAGGTTTAATTTAAAGTCTTGGTTTTTGAAGTGTACTTGCATAGATCCTAAAAGATAGACTCTACAAGGGAATCGGTACACAGATGTACTCTTTGACTGGATGTTGCTGAAGAGTTATTTATGAGTTTGAGATGTCGTGTTAGGGATGTACTGCTTCGGAAAAGGTAGTGTAATAGAGCTATAGTAATGTTATAAAACCTGAGTTAGAAGAAATGTGTTAAATGGGGGAGTCCAGGACTAACCTGGTGGTTGTTAGCTTTTTTTATCCCCTTCTACTGTATCAGACTGGAGGCAGGTTAACTAAAGTTAAAGGTTAATTCTTGAGATCTAAGTGTTTTTTACTGATGCTCCCAACGTAAAAACAAGGAATGTGCTAATATAGGTAGTCGGTCATACACAGGTGGAGGATAAAATTATCATACTGGAGGAATTAGGACTTTGAAATGTGATGAAATTAATAAAATGGGATGTAATTTAGCATTAGAGTGCAAGGTCTTGTGTTTCAGGACTAATTAGTTTCTTTTACTTTAAGACTAGAAATCAGTTGGATGCAACAAGCTGTTGGAGCATTAATACGAGGTGATTGAGATGAGTGTCTGAGATTTGCTCTTGAAAAGAGAACATGTTTTTGTAAAGTGAGATGGTGAAATAGAATGTTATTGTATAGGTCAAAAATTATTTAATCTGGAGTATTCTGTACAACACAGATACTCCTTCAGGAGAAAGATTAATTCAGCATGTCACAGATGCAAAGAAGGGTGGGCAAAGGAAGGATTGTTGGCAAAATTGAGAGCTACTGTGAGGAGACCATGAGTGTGTGGCTCACTTAATCCATTGCACCAGTCTTGGAGGTGCTCCTTGTGGAAAATACGTAGAGGTAAGGAAAAGAAAGCAGGGAATGCTCCAACCACACTGTGTTAGAAAAAGAATGGATTGGTCAGCCCTTCACTGGCTGTGAAGATCCAGAAATGTTATCATAGGAATTCTAGTTTCCAAAGAACAAACGAGAGAGGTGCCTAGGAACAAGACACAATGGTTTACTTGCCTTGGCTCTTTCCAACTGGCTGAGGCAACCAGGTATTTTACTTTCTCTCATTGCGTAGGTGCACGTAAACTTCATTCTTCCATGCGTGGCTCCCGCGATCAGCAGAGAACAGTCCGTTGCGGGTTTGCGAGTACCACTCTCACAAACTGTGTGTTTTAGACAAGATTTTTCTTTGGCGTGGGAACCTCACTCTAGGACAGTCAAAGTTCTGCTAAAGTGAAACTGTGGTTTGTACAAACTCCTTCAGAGTCAAAGTATTTTCTTTTCCGAAACAGCAATAAACAGCGTTTCACTTTGACGCTGTTCTATCCTTGCCACAATGTCTTCCAGCAACCCCAAGAAAGCTATGATAAGGTGATCCTTGGAGCCACTGGCAGGAAAATGGTGCCTTACCAAGGGGTGCCATGTTATTGGTCATAGCTCTCTCCAGTATGCCTATCTATTTTCTTCATCATTCAACATAGGTTAAAAAAAAAAATCAGATCATTTAGCTGATTATACACTAATAAATGCTGTGATTTTTACTTCAGGCATACAGCTCATGCTGTCATTGCGAGTACAGTGTTCCCAGTGGTGGCTGTCAACTCTCAGGAAAGAGAAGGTCACTTTTTAATTGCTCATATTTTAATTTTCTTGTTTTCAGAGTTGAGTGTAATCAAATTCCGTGTTTGTGATAATACTCCGTTAAAGAAGCGTTGTAGCAATCAGCTCTACACACATGAGAAATCTCACCAAAGATTGCACTGAGCTTTGCTGATTTTGTGAGGGCTGGGATCACTGAAGTGTAACTGGTTTAGAAGTGAGTAGTGTAACTAAAAGTCAGGTCAAATGTGTTCAGTAAGTCAATGTTCACACCTGTCCTGCAGCAGAACGCAGATGATTTATGGTAGTATAATCCCTCTTTCTTTGAGGAAAGACTGGAGAGGAAAGGGGAAAGATTTCATTATAACAAAACCTGACCTGTGCAACTCTGGTGCCATCTTTGTATTTGAAACCAAGTCCACTCACCTTGATTCTTTTTAGTCTTTATGCTAATAAAATTATAGCAGTGGTTAAATATTGCTTTTTTAAAGTCCATATTAATTGTAGTCTGTGTTCTGGGAAATTCTATCAGTTTTTGCCACAGATGAGTGGTTTTAGATGTAGTTAAATAACATCTTTATTCCAGCTGGGACCTCATTGTCAAGTTTCTATTCATTATGTAATATTAAAATAGTCTGCGACTGCTAGAAATGCTGCAATACAGTCAAGTATCACAATTTTTTCCTCCCTGTGAGACAGTGCCTTAGAAGAAAAAAATATACTAGATAGCCTAGTGAGAAGTCTGTCTTGTTCCAAAGTGCAGAATGTGATTTAAAGCAGTTATGCCTCCTGGGTACAGCCTGACAGGCACAGTCACTTCCACAGGAACGCAATATACTGCAATGCCTTTCTCATCACTGGAGTGTCAGTTCAGCATGTGTGGCAAACACTGTCTCTGCAACCATCGTGCCACTGTCCCTTGTTTGTATGGCCTTGCATAAGGGCAAAAATACCCCTGCCCTCTCTGTGTCTAGCTATCCCTGTGAAGACAAGAGCCGGAAGCTGTCAGAGAATGGCTAAGATGGAGAAGTCATCGCAGGAGTTTACAGGTTCTAGAAGTGCATGTAGATTCTGAAAATGGTTGGGCAGATTCATTGAGAAAGAGCAACTGCTAACAGTGAGGCTTGTTTTAGGCTGGGAAGATGTTTTGGGGAAGGTTCAATGTGTGCTTGTCCTGCTCTTGATTCTTTTCGAAGTAATGTCTAGCAGATGTCTGACATGCTTCAGCCATTCTTCTGTGTTTAAGCTGGCTGTGTGAGATGTTCTGCTGTCTTTTGCTTTACCAATCCCAGATACGTGCTGGTCAGTGACTGTGAGAGGACTGGGGTAAAAAAGATGGTCTGATACCTTAATTAGTAGGCATAAAATCTGAGAGGCTTCAAAGTGTGTAGATAAATAGGGATGTCTGATTTAGCGTATTTTATTATTGTTTTACCTTTATGCAGTGTGCTAAAGCTTGCACCTGAAGGGTTAAAGATTTTTAGATTGCCTCAGCTTAGGAGAAAGGACCATAGGGCAAACACCAAGAAAACATTGCTTTCACTCCATCTCTCTGACATTTTTGGCTGCAGTGCCTAATGTGTAGTTAACTGAAATATCAATACAATTGCAGTAAGGTTCTAATTGGGTAAGTATATTTAATACCAATTCAGTTGATCAGAAACTGAATCTAATTTCTGAATTACTTAATACCATAATCATAATTTTTTGAAGCATCATATATTTAATGAATTTGATTCTTGCACAGATACCTTAAAGTTATAATGACCTGTATAAAAATGAACAATGAATTTATTAGAAACTTTATATTCAGTTGAACTGCATAGCTGAAATCGTTAGGAGGGCACTTTTTAAAAAAAAATCTTTGTTTCTGTGTATCTGCACTTTCACCTGGGGGCCCTGGGAATGTGTTACATTTTAATGAAGTTTCCCGTGCTGTTAAATATGCAGCTACATTAAGAAATACCCTTCCATCTACAAAAATCAAGTGGAGAAATATCTTATAGGGCTTGACGAGGATGTGGATAAAGCAATATCATGCAGAAGGTATTTGTCTAGTTTATGGTGATAGTGTCACTCAATTTCTAGTGTAAAGAGAAATCTCCTAAGCTAAGACAATTATCTTCTCAAATTGCTGGTAAGACCTTATTTCCAGAAGTAACTGTCCGGTAAATTAACTTTTTGTGCATCTGAATTGCACTTATGAGCACTGAATTGCACTATTTCGGTGTAGGAACAGCAACAGAAGGTTTGTCTACAGTACTTCCAAAGTGTATTTTCTTAAATTTACATAGAAGGTGTTAACACAATCCTCCTAGGTTACTAAAAAGAAACATTGATGTACTGTCAGTTAAACTATTTGAAAGCATGTTTCAAATTTAGATTTTTAGAATCTGTCCTTCACTGGGGCACCTCAGCTGCATGTCCATTTGGACTGCAACACGTGTTCAGTTTTGGGCCCCTCACTGCAAGAAGGACGTTGAGGTGCTGGAGCGTGTCCAGAGAAGGGCAACGGAGCTGGTGAGGGGTCTGGAGCACAAGTCTGATGAGGAGCGGCTGAGGGAACTGGGGTTGTTCAGTCTGGAGAAGAAGAGGCTGAGGGGAGACCTCATCGCTCTCTACAACTACCTGAAAGGGGGTTGTGGTGAGGTGGGTGTTGTTGGTGTCTCCTCCCCAGTAACCAGCAATAAAATGAGAGGAAATGGCCTCAAGTCGTACCAGGGAGGTTTTGATTGGATATTAGGAAAGATTATTTAATGAAATTAAGAAATTTTTTTTTGACCATTGAATTGTCAAGCATTGGAACAGGCTGCCCTAGGAGGTGGTGCCATCCATCACTGTAGGCATTCAAAAAATGTGTAGACATGGCATTTCAGGACATGGTTTAGTGGACATGGTGGTGTTGGTTGGACTCGATGATATTAGAGGTCTTTTCCAGCCTTAATGATTCTGTGAAGTGCAGGATAAAAAGCTCAGAGTACCTAGTTCACATGCGTCAATGAACCAAGGATTAAATGATGACTGAAACCATGGTTTATATGACAGAACAGGGTTTCTTGTTAGAATCTGGTCATTCAGCATCCTGAAAAGTGATTGTATTTAGATTTCTTCACCTTGTGCCCTTCAAGTCTTAGAGTGAAATGCTTTAAGCATTTAATGCTTCTTGGTAGAGTTCAGGCTTGAAACTATTTTAAAGGAATAAGAACTGGGGAATTAAGAAAATCTTTCTTCAAAAACATTTTCTGTTGGAAATGTATTTTGTTAAATTTCAGCCTCAAACTGGAGGTGATCTATCCCAGCAACAGGAAAAAGGCCTTGGATGATGGAGTAGGAATCTTTTTTCGTATGTTTGTTAACGGGCAAGTTTTGTATAACAAGGATAGTACCGCCTGAAACTGTTTCGAAATGAAGTGCATAGCAAACACTAAAATGTTGAAAATTAGTCCATTTTATAATTCCTCTAAAATCAAGAATCTCAGCAGATATTGAACTGTTCACAACCTGTCATTAGCAAATAATGTCTCCACATCAGAAGATGGAGGCAAGCTGCCTTGTAGTGACAATGTGGGACTGCCTCAGCGAAATGTGGCTGATAGTCATTTTTGGAGATTACCTGTGATTTGTCGCTGGCTGCAGGTGGTTAAGGATGTGTCAGAATAACACACTGAGCGGCGGGATGTGCTGCGATGGCCTCCTTTTTAACAAAATATGAGCTGTCTTTAGAGATAACTGTATTTGTGTTAATGTTGCCCTAAATTTTCTCCCCTTTCCCCTGCTGTGCCTCTTTAATACAGAGTCTAGAATGCTGCAGCTCTGCTAAATGCATGTTCTGGGTCAGATATTGTAAGCAGAAGATTCATAGCTGTAATTAGGGAGGGACTTCTGCACATACGCTTACGTAGTCTAGTAGGAAATTTGGTTAAACAGAAAAGGAGCTCTATATATCTTCCAGAACTTGCATGTGCTGTTAGGCAGTGATCTATTTATTCCTGGCATGTATTTACTCTGTGTTTTGCTTTTTGGGCAAAGAATTTACACAGAGGAGTCTGGAGGCTAAAAGCAAGCAAATCTTCCCATCATTCCCATGTTTACTATGTGCTCCAGAGAAGAGCAGGGGCTTCCAGTGCTCTGTGTTTGCCCCACTTGACCGTGATTCTGAAACGCATCCTGGCTGTTGCAATGCAAATGGTACACCCAGGAACATCAAGGGAGAATACGTGTATGAAAAATGCAGAGATAGAATAAATGAACTAAAAAAAAAAAAAAAAACCCTAAAAAAATCAGGTAACTGATGATTAAAATTTGAATCTCTAGCTGAGCCTAGACTCCTGTCTCAACTATCAGTCAATTGATGAAACTTTGCAAGGTCTTTTGCATAGTCTGGCATTTGCCCTCCTACCCCCAGTCTGACTCCAGGGCCCCAGAAAGCAGAGCAGCTGGCTAACCACTGTCGTTTCTGGGGCTGACTTGCTCCTGACACATTGAATGAAGATCATGGTTTAACTGAAAACAATTTAAAATACATATCTTCAAACACCCTTGACATTGCGCTTTATATGTAATTTGAACCAGTATCTGTCAGCAACGAGTAAAAGGATATTTGTAGGAGATAACCTCAATCTTGGAAAAGTACAAATGTGTAGCTATAGGAATCGTTAGACCTCAATAAAAGTTATTTATACAGCCACTCCCAGGGAGTAGGTTCCAATAACCATGTTATGAAATTTAACAAGATATACCAATTGCAACGCTCATTGCAAGTTATTACTATTGTATTAGCCAATGAGATTTTATTTGCTGATACTCAGTAACAGATGATATCTACCTATTTAGATAAATTTCTGATATTCAACCAGTATACCATTGAGCTAGTACATGTTAAGTGTGCCAGCTCAAATATCAAGGAGCAGTCTTTGGAGACCTGCACAATGCCTAAGCTTTAATTGCATGTGTTCTTCAGAAGCAATTTAAACAAAGTATTGCTATTGTCCACTAAGAACTGTGCCATCATATTGGTGTCTTCTACAAGAAAATATTTAAACTACTGGGATTTCTTTTTGGAACCACCTAGAATACAGTTGGGGGTCTGTGTGTGTGTGTATACACGTACCTTTTTGTCCTTATTCATACTGTGGGTAGTTACCTGTGAGTGCAGAAGTAAGATGTGGTCACTAGACCATGCTAGGTGTTAGCGGGGCGTTAGCTTTGATGTGGTGGTGAAGCTTCAGAGAATGCCAACTGCAAACAGCTCTACAGAGGCCTTTGCAGGTGGAATGGTGGGAACTTCCAAAGAGAACAGGGGACTTTCTGAAGTTCAGCATTGATTTAATTTACTTCCTTTGGCTTCATTTGAGAAGACTGTTGAGCTAATGGAATGTTTATGAAAACGCCAGCCCAATAAACACTTAATTTCTTATGTAAAAATAATAAGTGGTTTCTAGGTATGTTTCACTGCAACTAGATCATGTTTAATTTTGTGTTGTGTTTACTAATGTGGCAATAAACCAAAATTCCTACCCTTATTTAAGCTACTATCCTCATATTTTCTCATCATGAACTTCAAAGAAAACATCTTGGCTATGAGGAGATCTTTCTCCAAAACAGGAGCCCTACTAGTGCTAAAGGAACAGTAGTACAGGGAAAGGAGAAAGGTTAAAAGACTTGTAGATGTATTGGGATTCCTGGAATTGTATCTTTTAAGGCAATATTTTATTCAGTGTCAAGGATAATATGAGTCAGTCAGTGACTGCTTCTTGCTTAAAGTTCAAACACACTAATTTGAAGTTTGTATAAAAGCTTATTGGGAAAAGTAGGCTTACTAATCGAATATAAAATAAGTGAGAAAGTTATACCCAGACAGGTTTTTTTCTGCCTTGGTGGATGGTAAAATAAGTACATAATTTAAATGACTGCACAGCTTGAACAGGTATTCCGTGTGACATTACAAAATGCTGAAATGAAGTAAGTCAATAGTTTTCTGACTGATCAAACTCCATTGCAATAGTTGACGTAGAATGTGGTGAAAATGCATCATAATTACAACACTAGAGAATCCTGTGAAGCCCACTGAATAATTTGACACAAATTTTGGGATGCTGGGAGGAAAGAAAAGCCATGTTACCTCTTTTGCAGAAACAAATGAATATGCACAAATGGTCTTTACTGAAAAATATAGCGAAGTGCATCATCATCAAACATGGCTAATCATTTAAGATGGACTTTTGGAATATGGAATGGCATTATTTTAGGGAAAAAAGATCTCCTGCTATTTAAGAAACAAATTGAAGTTTGTTGTAGTCTAAATATAAGTAAGGCTTATATTTAGACTACAAGAAGGAAAGCAACTAAATGCCACAAACTTGCATTTTTACAACGGAAACTTCATTTCATCATACTATGAATAAAGCAGGAGGCTGCTTCAAGGGTGGAAAGCCACTCAATGAATTAAAGATTATTAGCTAGAATAGTAAGAAAAGTTGATGGGGAATGTCGGTTTAAGAACATTCTACGATTTTGAAAACCTGTGTTAATTTTACAAGTTGCATTGCATTGGGATAGACAAATCTGAAAACTCTTCACATAAATCTCAGTGTGTTTCAGCAGACTGAAACTAAACTCAACTTGCAAAGTTAGGGTTCTCTGAAAAGGTGCAGTGTGTTAACTGTCTGTTCTGTAGCGTAAAAAAAAAGAAATAATCCAGTGAGATTATAGATATGTGTATACTTAAATAAAGCAATAAAATGTTAATATTGAGCTATTGAAATAACGACAGCTAAGATGTCAGAAGCAAAAAGATATTTTTGGTATTAAATAAAGAACATCCATTTTGGCAAGTGAAGTTAGATGTGTCATCGCAGATTTGGACATACAAATTTAAAGAAATGACGTGTAGTGTTAGTTTTGCTCCTTGGGATACTTCAAAGCAATTTCACTGATCCTTGGTGGATTATGAAGCACAGAATTAGTAATGAATGAGCTGGTCTAGGGCTCAAATTATGAGACCTGTAGGCAAGCTTTTGCAAAGAGAAACCTATAATAATGAATTTAAGAAAGAAAACTTAGCTTAACCTGAGAAGTTCAGGAAATACAGCTTAAATACTTGTTTTTTATATATATA
>NW_010565356.1:0-56237 GCF_000687285.1 Phaethon lepturus
GGGCCGCGGCTGCGCGGGGTAACGCGGCCGCGGGTCCCCAGCTCTGCGCCGGGGGCAGGGGGAGATGGGTCGATTGAACAGGTTGCGATGGGCGTGCGGTGCGCGGCACTGCCGGCACCCGCGTTCTTGGCGTTGAGGTAGTCAAGAGCAGCCTTTTTGTCAGCGGTGTAGCGCTGCTGCTGTTTCAAATATTGGCTGCTTGTGCTCTAAAACGCTTCCTAGGAAGCTGCCTCTGCAGTTGGGTGTCTGGTAACTCTCGGGTATCCATCCGACTGCTGCCAGAAATGTCAGCACAGAGTTGTTTATCTCCAGCCCCATTCGGGTTTTAAGATGGTTCATACACGTAAGGAAATATCAAAACTTTTCTTCCCGTTAGCAGGAAGAAAGGAGAACATAAAATAGCTGTGGGCATCCTTACGGCTCTAAAGGCGGTTTAATCTCCCCACAGTAGTGTCTTCTTAGGCTACGGGGCCAATGACACTTGCTTTACATCACTTTATTCATAAAGTTTTCAAAGGGCTGACACCTCCTTGTGCCAACTTTTTAACTGTTGCATGTGGTTTTTTTACTTTTTTTTTATATGTAATTTATGCATAATGGGACATTATTAATTTTGATTATTTACTGAATGCCGTGTCTGAATCTGCTAAGAGTTCTTTTAGCTTTTTCGTTTAATGGGTACAGGATTCCCTGTAGTTTTACAAAAAGAAATCGGATTATGGAGTTAAATAATTTTGATGGGACTACCTAAAGCGAGACATTGTAATTCAAGCCGTTTGTAGGCTTGCAAAGTGATACTTAGTCAGAAGTCCAAGAAGGGATGAGTAAGTGATTTGGGTTATTTTTAGGTCTTTTGCTTGCGAATTGGGTTTGTTGGTTGGTGGGTTTTTTTTTCCCGCAGGGCATATGACATTTGCAAAAATCTGTATTCTTAAGTTAAGCACACTGTATCCTTCAAGGATCATACTGTAATAAACAAGCAGTATTATTAGATACTCTTTTCTTCCTACACTCTGTGTCCCTTGAATAATTGCGGTGTTCCACAACACAAAGGCCTTGTATCTTTGTGCATACAAATTGGTTCAACAGAAAGAAACAACTAATTTGTTGTGAAGAAAAGAAAAAGAAATCAAATGGCAAACAACTGAAACGTTAACCATGCTTAGCTGCATTTTTCCATAGCTGTACTTCATAAGTAGGCAAATTTCAAGATACAATATTTGTATTCGTACAAAACCGTCTGTGCTCAGGGCACTCTTATTTTCTGGTTTTGAAAATATACTTTATTATAGGTGTACTCCCTGAAGTCAATGACAAGGTTTCCACAAACTTGGCTGAGCTGCAAGGATTGATCCTAGCAACTTTTCCATCATGTTATTCCTTCATATAAACACAAGTTTCTGACCTTGCTGGGGTATATGCTTGTAAACTTTCAGGAGGTGAGACGGTAGAAGACCTCACTGGACTTAGGGGCTGGTTCCGTCCTACTCCTATAAGGAGAAAGATTCAGTTTAGGCTTAGCATGAACGTTTGTGAAATCTGTGTTGTAATTTTTTGGAATGTGGCTGGAGAGGCACTCTGAATTTCCTGTAGTTGGTCATGTTCTTACATGCTCTATTTTCATGCCCCATATGGAGCTGTACTTTTAAAGAGATAATACAGAAATGTTTAAGACTGAAAATCCTCTGTTGTAATGTGTATATATTTGCTGTTTTTACATTGGAATGGGCAGAAACGTAAGTTTTTCTCTGCCTGGATCTAACAGTATCTTTTGATTGAAACTTTCATTGCTAGTCAAGTCTGAAGTCTTAAAAATGACTGACGACAAGATCACAGTGATTTGATTTTTTGGAATGTACAGGTATCTCCTATGATCCAAGAATTCTGGGTATATATATACATATAAAACATTGTGCATTTGTGTCTTTACATACAGGCAAAGAACAGTTCTGAAGTATCTGAGGATGGATAAAGACTTCCGCTACTACTTCCAGCACCCGTGGTCTCGCCTAGTTGTGGCTTACTTAGTGATCTTCTTTAACTTCTTAATATTTGCTGAGGACCCAGTATCTCACAGTCAGACAGAAGCCAATGTTATTGTTGTTGGAAATTGTTTCTCCTTTGTAACAAATAAATACCCTGAAGGAGGAGGCTGGCGGTTTTTGAAGGTGCTTCTGTGGCTGCTTGCCATTCTCACAGGACTGATAGCTGGAAAATTTCTCTTCCATCAGCGCCTGTTTGGTAAGTTGCGTGATGTAGTACCTACTGACTGCCTGATAATGGCTTTCTGACTTCTTTTAGCTTTCTACTCATTGCAATTTTATAAGCGTTGCTATTAATCGCTTCAACTGGTTAGAGCTGCATAGAACTCAGACCATCAAAGCTTACATCATTGTGGAAATTAATGCCATGTCTACTTATGTGAGCATAATTCACAATTATTTCAGTCAAAGAAGGCTAAAAGTAGTGAAAGCTGACATGTTTGGAATACTTGAGAGGCCAGTTATTTTTAGTGTTATAAAAATATTCCTTTGCATCTTCAGAACGATTTTTAGATCTTATTATGTTATTTTCTCAGCAATTTGCAGAAAAGGCATTGTTCCTTGGGTGGCAAGGCTACATGTCTTGTCAAAAGTCACACAAGTGGAAGCAGAGACTGTTGTTAGTATTAGCAGAGCTGTGCTGAAGAGCTCCCATGTGAAAACAGGAACTCTAGAGAAGCAGGACCTGTCTCCTAGTACAAGAGTGAGTTAGTGAAAAGGAAAGGTAAGAAATGGAAAAAACCATGACAGTAAATAGTTTCATACACAAGCTGTGACTAAACTGGGGAATTTATTGCACATGGACTGATTGAAAGGAATGGAATGGCCCTGGATTAAATTCTGAGACCGAAACTCAGATGTAAATATATAGAGATTCAAAAATATCTATCATTGTCGTAACTGAGTCCTAGAAAATCTTGCATCTGAGACTGTCTCTAAGTTTTAGAGATAAGTAGAAATCATGGAAAAGATTACTTCATGCCTGCCAGCTGCACCATTCTTTGAACCATCTGATTCTAAGTGTGTCATTGCTGGTCCTGATGGACTAGTCCTATATCTTTATAATGGTAGGACTGCAGGATGGATGGTTACTGGAACACCTCGAAGCACATGAGCGATAGGCCATTTCCATAGTCTGTCTTGTTCTATTAAGATAGAGAGAGAGCCACTATTGTTTCAATAAATCAAATGCAAAGCTGTTATGTCAAGGAACGAACAAGCAAAGCCACGTTAAGACACTTCTCTTAATACAGATTTCTCTTGAAGCACTTATTCTGACATATAGTTCAGTATCTTAATGGCTATTCGGTGGACTTTTTACCTTAATGTAATGGTAAACGTAAAATGTCTCCTTAAAGAGGACATTTTACCTTAATTCCTGGGCTCTGGAACAAGCATTATCACAATAATGTTTTCAATTCTGGCTTCCACAATTGAGGAATGATTTTGTTAAATTGGAGATGATTAGAAAAAAGTAATGAAACTGATGATAAAATTGGAAAAGCCCTATAGTGAGAGGATTGAGAGGATAAAGGCAAGATAGGAAGATGACTTCCTCAAATTTGACTTGAAGGACAGAACCTTCAGTCCAGCCAATGTATTGCAAGGTCCAGTGCTTGGAAGTGGCAAATAGCCAGCACTTTGGTTTTTTTTACCTGAAAGGGTAGATGATCAGTGGAACAAGTTGTTATAGGATCATCACGACATGTGAGTTTTTCTTTGGGGAATATGTTCTACTCTGACTACAGAGTATTTCTCTACCTTCTGCCTAGGTAGGTTATTATGATAATTCCTTCTGGATTTGTAAGTGTATATCATAGGTAGGATGTAGCTTAACATAAATTTTAAAGTGTCTTGAATCAGCGTTACTGCCAAAAGGAGACGGTCTGCCCAGCCCTCAGTGTCTGCTGCTTTGTGCTTTTGTGCAGTCGCTCAGTGAAACAGGATAGGGAATTTACCCACATGAGCAGTACCCATCTTTTATTTCTGTGAAGATCATATCTCTGATCATACCGATATTTGTGGCCGCACAAAAAAGGGATCAGCGTTGGGAGGAAACTAACAGGCAGGAGATTCCTACCCCTGATGGCAGTGCTGGCTTACGGATATTTATGGTTATGGTCTGAGTAACCAGTATGGGTGTAGATACAATCTGATTTGAGGCTAGTTGCCGCATGTTGAGTTTCATGGCAATTTATGCCAACGCAGACTCGCCACAGTTCCACTCTCCTAACCCCAGCCTCATCGTCTCGGTGCCTCCCTCGAGCCAGCGCTGCTGTTAATGTAATGGAGCTGTGAGCCAGCTCAGGCAGCTGATCCCGTGGAAAACCGGTTGCTTCTGCTGTTGTCTACGGCAGCTCCTTGGACTGATGCGATCGCTTGGGTGCCGGTGCTGATGCAGCGGCCAAGGACGGCGCAGCCAAGGTCGCCGGGGGCCACGGCAGCCCTGCCTTGTGTTGGCTCGAGTGCTGCGGGGCTGCACCCACGCGGTGTGTCAGTGGAAATGTGCTGTTGCTTGTGATCCAGCGTGAGCAGATGGCAGCCTGGGTGACTGCAGATCTGACTGTGTTGCTGATGGATGTGGCCACGCTGGCTGTAAACTAGCTAGTGTGTGTAGCGATTGCATTGATGAGATGATGTGGGTTTACAGCTTGAGCGTATCTCTGGGTCTGCAGAAGATTTGTACAGCCCGTGCTGAAATCTTTCCTGCCAGTTATTTGCCACTATTTTAATGTCTTTACGGCCTAGAAATCCCTCCTTTTATCGAGTATGCCCTCTGGATCTTCTGGCATCAAGCACTTCATGAATTCACTCCTTGATTGTTTGTAATTTCCATAGTCTTTAAAAGTATATATTTATATAAGTATATACTTAAAAAGTAGCTGCTGATTCTGTCCTTTTACTTCATCCTTTTTCTTCATATATAACTGTTTGGAACCATTGTATTTTTTAATCCTTGTTAATTTATTTCTATTTCTCTGCTAAATTCTGTTTGCAGAGGAAATTGTGCCTGGTTGTTTCTTGTGGCCTGTGTATAACTTGCTGGAGTCAGGAAACCAAATAGCACCAGTCAATCTTCCCCCGTCAGATCATGGCTCGCAGTGTATGCTGCAAATTGAAATTGAGAAGGATTAGTCTGCACATCTCACTTTAGATGAAAGGGAGTGGAAAGGATTTTCTTTCTCTATGCCCTTCCTGCTCTTTTGTCCCTTGTCTTCTGTACTTCTTGCTGCTGAGTTTGCATAAGAACTAGAAAAATAGTGTTGCTAGAACTACGTTGTAATACAGTTTACCATCTGTGACAGACACTATCTGATAGCCACGACTGTCATGAACTATAAAAATAATAGAATTAAGTTCAAGCATGTTATGTTTCTAAAAGTGGAAGAAGTGCTGGAAGCATCATTTAAGCTTCATCTCTCTTGAGTTTATAGATATCAACAATACAGTATCTCAATTATGTTCTTGAGTAGTAGAGATCTTGACTAGAGGACATGGTGGCATGTTTTCTGTTGCTAATATTCATTACAACCTTTGAACACTAACCTCTTCAGGGACTTCTTCAAGACACTGCTCATGACTTAAAACAAGATTAGAAAACAATTACATTTCTTGCTCTTCAGTCAAAAAATAACTTACTTCATTTGATAAACATCTCCCGTGATAAATATTTCCAAGGAAAACAGCCTTCATCTAGTACATTCTTTATATTTTTATGGCATATGGTCAGAACAAATAGAATTTTAAAATTGCCTTTTGGCTGTTATCCACTATATTTTTTTGATTCATCGCTGAGCGCGTCTTCTATTTGGTTAGGTATTGTGTTCTGCCATGCTTTTTATTTTGCAATGGAAAATGAAAGGTCATAGATGAATATTGGAAGTTTGAGGGAATAAAAAATAAAGTTATATACCCCTGTTATTTTTTGTTCTGCATGAGAAAGTTACTTGAGGCAGGGAAAAGTGGTATCTTCTTTGCATGCACTTAGAGATTTCTTGATTTATTTTCTGCTTTATTAAAAGCAGAAAGAGCTTACAAACTGACCCCATTTGATGACACTATGCATTCTGAAACTGCATTCAAATCTTAAATCCCGACTTAAAAGAAATTCTCAAATAAGCTCTTGCACATTTTTCACATGGCCCTGGGGTACTGTCTGGAAAATAACACAGTATTTACTGTGTAGAAAGTGTATGTTTTAATTGGCACCTTATAGAATCATAGAATAGTTTGGGTTGGAAGGGACCTTTAAAGGTCATCCAGTCCAACCCCCCAGCAATGAGCAGGGACATCTTCAACTAGACCAGGTTGCTCAGAGCCCCGTCTGACCTGACCTGGAATGTTGCCAGGGATGGGGCATCTACCACCTCTCTGGGCAACCTGTGCCCGTGTTTCACCACTCTCATGGTGAAAAATTTCTTTCTTATGTCTAGCCTGAATCTACCTGCTTTTAGTTTAAAACCATTAGCCCTTGTCCAATTGCAACAGGTCCTGCTAAAACGTCTGTCCCCATCTTTCTTATAAGCCCCCTTTAAGTTCTGGAAGGCTGCAATAAGGTCTTCCTGGAGCATCCACCTTCTCAGTGGATGCACAGCTGCAGTTCTGTACTCCAACCTCAGGCCCAAATTCTGATTTCAATGGGGGTTTTTTAGCCCAAAGTTCAGGCTCTATATTTTGCATCAATGTATATAAATATGATCTATCATGTAAATTTAAAGTCATCTTTCATTTGAATAGACTTTTAGCAGTATGGATAAATGGGCAGTGTACTTGGAAAAATAATTTCTTCATTTTCTCAGTCTCACATTGCTTTGACTGTTTTCTATGTGTAGTAATCCTTAGTTTATGCTGCATATTGCACATATTTCTTGTGTCTACCTGCCCATTTGCCTGATTCTAAGTGATTATAAAGACCTTAAAGGTCTTTTCCAACCTTAATGATTCTGTGATTCTGTGATTATTAAAGTCTGATTAAAAGCCTGTGATTACAGAGACTGGATTTTATTCAATTATCAATAAGTGTCCCTGGATTTATATTTGTAAGTTCCTTTCTAAATGATATGGATGGAAACTAAATACTTAATATGTTATAACAAATTACGGAAAACAAGGTATATAGAACTAAAGCCATATTTCTTAAAATAGGGGAACCACAATACTTGAGGCAAATCAGAGCAGTTGAGTAAGTGTTGAATGTAATGGGTTGCTCTCTTACAAATGTTCACAGTGTACAGTTTGTTTAGAATTAAATGATAATCTGAGCTTCATAGCCATTGGAGTGAATAAAGCAGTCATTACAGGAATTGCACTGAGCTGTGTGTACACACTAATGTTGTAAATTTTTTAACGGACAGTAGTGTCATGCTGGGAGCAATTTCATGATAGACAGTTTTGAACAAAACACCCACTGAGGACCTGTTGTCTGAAAGCATTAATCTTTTTGTCAAACATCTTATCTGGAAGGCTCTAAAAGATACTGCAAACAGACACTTCGCTGTCTGCTTTTATGCTGAAACTTGAAGTGTGGATCAACTGAAGCAATGAATGTCTGCGGACTGCAAGAGGAAATTAGGCAGAATGGGATTTAGGCAGAATGATAGTGCACTGCATAAGAAGAGTGAATCTGTTAGACAGCTAACACACATAGGATAAATTCGTATAATAGTACATATATGATTAATTAGTATCCTGATATGTTAGGGGTCATCTTAGTGTAAAATCTGGGCTGTGGTATTGCTGCTAGTATTGCTGTGGCGTATCACTTTCATAGTGGTGCTTGTGCAATAGCTAATGAGCCAAATATGATCCTTTTTGGGGAAAAAAAAAAAAAAAAGAGATGTGATAAGATTTTGCATGGTTGTTTTTCGGCCAGATTGTTTCCTGTTCTTGTTTGATAGTAGTTACATGAACAGTTGTGCCACCGTCTGTAGGAACAAGTGGTGGGTGTAGGGCAATACTTGCATAAAATTCTAACCTGATTGGTAGAGTATATTCTTTTCTGGTGTCAGCTCTGTATCTTACATTACAATAAGATCTGTCACTTAATACCCAGCAACTTTGTTCCTGCTTTTTCTTTTCCATTGATGATTTCAGCCTAATAGAAAGCAACTGATGTGATCTTATAAAAAAATACTGTCTTCAAGAGCCTGTTCAGTATGAATTTCAATAACAATGATCAAGTTAATGCTGTTGAAGGCATTTGAGGTCTACTGTGATAGCTTCACAGTCAATTCACCTCTTTTGTTTCCAGTAAAATGTTGAAGCAATACAGTAAGGTTATTTTGGTCCTACAAAATGTGTGCCGAGGGACCAGTCTAACAGTTTGCTAATAATAATGCACAAATGACTGTGAGCAAGCATTTCTGAGAGCCAGAATCCTCAAAAAAAAAACCACCACCCCATCAAAAGGGAGAAGCTCGCAGCCAGCCACTGAATGAATGCAGGCTCATCGGATTCGAGCTCTGGCACATTGCCAGTAGTTAAGATGTCAGTTTGAAATAAACTTCACGTCATTCATGAGGGACACCACAAGTGACCTTTCAAATATAAATGAAAAGCAAGCAAGTGACCTCCTAATTTCTTCTTTTACTCTTGTATTATTAGAAGAGCTGCAGCACCTTACTGCTTCCTCCCTTCAGGCTCAGTGAGAAGGCTGCCGTCGTCTGCTCTTAGCGTTACTTGTGGAATCAGTCTCACACCGTATTACCTCTGGGTAGTAAATTATAGAGTTTAATTGGAGAGGTACAGGCAGTAGCTACAAAAAGATTATTCTCTTTTCAGTGGAAGCTCCGATTCTACTGGAGGTGCGTATCCCATTCCCCAAGCAGCAGCATGAGACTGCGAGAAGAGCTGCATGTGTCAGATTATCTGTAATGGGAAGGTTCTAGAGGATATTTAGCACTCAGTGACTGAAAACTAAAAATAAGTTCATTGCTGCTTAATATTGATGTGTCAACTCTGTGTTTTGATCTTTTTGACATGGCTTTCAGATTTTTCTTTCCATTTGAGACTGGGAGGGAGTTTGGAATGATGCCTGCCACTTACAGGAATAATATGTCTCTGTTCCCCGATTTCCAGAAATAGAAGTGAGTTTATTCCTAGCAGAAGCAGCCTGATGGGCATAGTGCAGGTGCAACCTAGTGCAGGGGCAAATTTCTTCTGTCCTTACTCCATACAGCGATGTAGATGGAGAGGGTGTGGGTGTGGAACATCGCCTTATCATGTGTCCGGTGGAGAGCCCCAAGGAGAACATGATCTCCTTGGTCATGCTGTGCCCTTTCAAAGGTCCCCGTAGGCTGTCAGAGTGGCTTGAAGGTCCGTCACGTACCAGACAACATTTTTCTTTGTGTGATTCTGCTGGGACTCCAAGTCAGCCTGTGCACCTACCTTATACAGTTAGATATTTCTTTTTTTTAAAAAAAACCTCTAAAATTAAAAAACCCCTCAACATTCTGGACTTTAAAAAACTTTTAATACATTCTCAGAATTTAAGAACTATTTAGCAAATAGTGTGGTTTATAAATTTCTTACAGATATTCTGCATATGACAAAAGTAAAAAAAAAAAATGGTAAATGTACTCATTAACCAGAGCGACTTTTGAGGAGGGAGGATCAATAATTGTTCCATACAAGACAGGTAGGGCAGTAACACAATATTCCTAAATGTGATTCCTGAGACAGATGAGGCACATAACCGCATTTCAAATGCTGGAAAACGGAATTTTCTGCTTTCTTCTTTCTCTCTCTTCATCAGAAGGGGCAGTACCCCATTCCCCACTGGGTAGCCCCTGCCAGGGTGGCAGGAACCGCAGAGGCTTTTCTGCTTTGAGGACTCACGCTCTCCCTGGTGCCTGCAGGTGGGAAAGGAGTCTCCCAGGGCAGACTGGGCATCTGGGTAGAGGTAGCAACAGAGCCTCAGGGCAAGGTGAACTGAGACATGAACAGTAAGTAACTCATCGTAACAAGCAATTATCATGTGAAGCTTTCACAAACAAAGGACTTTTCATCCAAATTTTCTCAAAGCTTGGTTCAGATAAAGCATAATACTTTCCTTTGTTTTCTAAGTCAGGTGAGATGTTCTTACCCATCTACCATGTCTCACTCCAGAGACAGCTGCATTTTAGTCCTGAGCAGGGTCAATTCCATCATGTAACACATACCTACCTTTTAGGAATGCTTTAACACTTAATCCACCAATAGCCCTCCCTTGTTATTGCCCAAGCACCAGCACGTTATGGTTCCTTGGTGCCATTATGGTCCTGTTCATGGAACTTTCACTTTGCGTAGTTATGCAGCAGCTCCGTCTCTGCAGCACAGCCTGGGAGCAGATGACTACATAGGTGTTTGGGAGCAAGACTCTTCTTTTGAAATTTTCAAGTAAAAATGCTGATGGTAATTTAATGATAGTTATGATGGTATTTTAATGATGACAAGATAGTTAGAAAAACAGAGTGTTTTCCTATTTGATATAAATATCCAAAAACATTTAACATGTTTAAAGTGGTGTCCGTCCCTTAAGCTCTGCAGAGCACAAATTTAAGATTTCTTAGATTATATATCAAATAAAGAGGCAGAAAAATCATGTGTTAAGACACAAGTTAAAAATTACAAGCTACAACCATATTTTCATGTTTGCACATTGCCTTATCTGCACTGATAGGTGCATCTCTCAATTAATCGCCTGGAATGATAAAAAAATTACTATCTTTGGGATACTCAAATTGACCAGTTATAGCAAAGTACCTGATTTAGATGTGATTATCAGCTTTTTATTATTATGATTTCGAAGATGATAAAATATTACAAATTTTATGGGTAAAACCAGTGGTGCTTCTGGCTCAGTATCTGACAGTAGTCCATCGTGGATGCTGAGATAAAGGTATAGGAATAGGAAAGACTGTACTGATAACTCCCAGAATAGTTTCCCAGCCCTCAACAATTTGTTCAGAAGTCAAACAAAAATATGTCTATTTTTAGATGCCTTTGACAGTTATTCTGAAGACAAATAATAAAGGTACTAGTTAGCAGTAGTCTTTGTTCCTGCCTACCTGTTACTAAGAAGCAAATCCTTCTCATAAGGACCTCATAAGGTACTCATAAACCCCCAAATTTACTGATTCCTTCATCCTGCTGTTAAGACATTGGGGAATTTGTTGGTTTTGGCCATTTGCCTGAAGTCGAGAAAAAATAAAATGTTGAAAAAACCCCTGTTGGTTGAAAAGAGGCAGATTCTTCTGCTGAGGTTTTCCTGTCCTTTAAAATGCCTTGAATTCATCTTTCATCTGCACATGGGGGTATGAGCCTTCGAAGTGGACAGCTGCTTAGGGCTTTGTAGGCTCACTTATGCACAGGCTAAATAACGTCTTCTGTTTCTTTTATTTAATACTGAAGCAAAGAAGAAACTAAATCTGTATGAGATTCAGCCAAAGTCAAACATGCTAAAAAAATAATGAAAATGAGAATTATGGCAGGGAGGGCATGAAGAGATGAGGCAGAATCAAGGAAAATGATCCTGGAGACTCACAGCAGCAACAATATTTAATTCTAATTTACATGAGAAAAAGGGAACAAGGCCTAAAATTGAGAGATCCCAGCTTTCTTTAACAAAACCTCATAAATTTCCTAGCTTTCTTGCTATCTCTGGTCATAGATGTAAGTGACAAAAAATACAGATCTTAGTTCACTCTTGGCAGTGTAGTCTGCTGGAAGTATAGAAAGTGAAGGAGAAACTGAAAACTAGTATTTCATGTGGAGGTTCTGTGGAGTTCCTGCCCTGGGGAATTCAGGGCTTAGCACAGCATTCAATTCTGTATCACTTTCATATAGCAAATGAAAATGTGAAGTCTTTGCAAATAGTTTTCTCCATGCCTCCCACTTGACTTGATGCTCTTCTTGGTACATAGCAGCTTAGATTACTTTGAAGTGGTTTGGGGCCATGATTATATCCCTCCTCTCTGGGGCAGCCAAAGGTGGAGCAATTTTTATCTAAATTAGCGGTCACTGCTGTACGACCTATCTAAATTCAAAGAGTAAAACAGAAGTACTGTTCTCCTGGGGATATCTACAGATTTCCATCTCTTAGGCTGCAGATAAAAAAGCAAACTTCTCTTGAGACTGTGTTTCTGATTGCCGTGCTAGTGGCACATACCAGAATGAACACAGGCATCAGTGGTGTCTTCAGAGCCAAAGGGGCTACAGCGCAGCACTGCTGCCTGCACCGGCTTGGCACAGAGCGTACCTGGAAAAGTCTTGCCCTCAGCACTCTGCCAGCACGCGTGAATTCTAGAGAGCCCAAATCCTTTTTGTCTTAAATGTTACAGTATTGTGATATGTTTGCTGCAAAAATCTCATTTGGTATTGTGTCCTCTGCTGGTAATTAATAAATTTTTATTTCTTCTGTTTCCACTGATAACTGTGCAAGTTCCTCCTTGTAGACTAGCTACTCCAGACAAGACTTTTCCCCTGGAGCAGTTACTCCATTTGCTGCAGAGCACAGATTCCTCACTCACCTTCTCCTGTGGGTAGTGCCCTGGAAATCAGATTGACACCTGATACAATTACATTAGAAGACCAAAACTGAGAACAGGGATTTGCACATTACTTACACTAAGGTATATTCAATGTAAGTATGTATTCAGTCCCTCTTGTTCTTTTTTGTAGTTACAAACCTTATCCCTCAAGAGACATGCCATAAAGCCATCTTACATCATTTTTTCTTGATGAGGGACGCAAGTTAAGCCTATTCTAGCCATTTCCTTGGTGTGACGTATTATGGAAAGGTGAAGTCCTTCACATACTGCTTCCTCAGAGAAGGAAGGGTGTGTGTATTCCTAAGTATGTCAGCATCACTTAGGTGTCTTTGGCACTATGAAAGGCACTATTCATTTTGTGACTGAATAATTCGTATTATTTGAAATTGAACTTCTTTATAACTAGACCTCTTGAGGAGCCTCAATGGATATTTTGGGACTATTGTAAATGCCTCAAGACAAAATTTATCATTATTTTTCAATACATACAAGATGTACTGAATGTAGTCTAACAAGATATTCCTAAAATAAATGCAACTTCAAAATGAGTGAAGACATTTTAGACTCCATTGAAGAGGTTTGAATTCCTTACTCTGAGAAGGAAGGGACCTTTCTCTGAAAGAGCTGGAAACGTTCAGCAGCAAAACTGAGAAAGTGCCCTATAACCTCAAGGAAACAAATTCCATGTACTGTTTTCTGTCTCTGTTCCTTGTTAAGACACTAGAATCTCAAGATGGAGAGCTCTTTGGCTATCTGAAGATTAAGATGCTGTGCAGTGTCACACTGCACATAAAGCGTTCTGGACCTGAAAGCTGCATCATTGACATGTCTTTATTATTTCTCTTTCTCTTAGATCCTGAACTATGTAAATTATCTTCCATCTAAAAGTTGCACAGATGCACATTTAGAGGCGGAATGCTTTTCTGTAGTAGCATCAGACTTCCCAGGGAACAGCTTTTTGCCATATTAACATATAGAGGCGGGTAGGAAAGGCTTTCATCCCGAACAGTTCACGAGCTCCTTTCTCCTTTGATTATTTCAGTTTTGGTCATTCAGACCTGCCAGGTGAATCAAACTCCATTTGAGTAGCCTCTAACCTTAGTGAGCTTGCCTCTTGCAACAGCCTCTGCGAAGTGCTCCACTGGAGGATTAGGCTGTGCTTGCTTCCCTTGGGATACTGAAATTTGGGAACGGCCACGTGCATGTCTCCTTACCAGTAGGAAGCTTCTCCCTGGGCCCTGACCTTAGTTTTTAACGGTTTAAACTGTTGGAACTGCATGGTGACTTTCTTCCTTTAGCCTTTCCCAGTGAAAAATGTCCTTTCTAGTAACTGTTTGAGCTAAAAGAGCAGATGAAATCCAGACATTCAAAATAAGCCCAAACACTGCCTTCTTTAATGGTCGCTTTTAGACTTTGTCCAAAGTTTACAGCTAGAAGAGTCAGAATCTTGCCTTAGCTGGTCAGTCCATCCTCATTTCCCCTTCTCTTTCCCATTTCTCACCAAAATCTTACTCAATCACAGATGACACAAAACATAAAACTCTTCCGACATTGCGCAGGCTAAAGTTTTTTATTAGAAAAACTGCAATTATTTCAGCTCTCAGTTAAGGTTTTTATTGTATATGCGAAGAGCTTACAGAGGCAGTCGGTGTGTACCCAGAGGGTATCAGAATGCCTTTCTGGGTACCAAATCAAATCTTAACGTGGTTGAGGCTCATATAAGGTTGCGTATGAAATACGAATTACTGATCCTTGGATTTCCAAATGCGGTTTGATGTCCTGATACTGTTGGTGTGGAATTCGTGTAGATCATACGCTTATGTTTGTATGGTTGTCTTACAGCTTTTTTTTACGTTGGGCTCTCCTTCTGCCTTCAGACTTCAGACAAGCATGCAAATGTCTCTCTAGGGGTGCGGTCTGCCCTCAGTTACTCCAGGAATGGGTTTGGTGGACTGGGCAGTGTTTGGTTTGCGGTTGGACTTGATGATCTTAAAGGTCTTTTCCAACCTAAATGATTCTGTGATTCCTAACCTTACAGAAACTGTGGCTCTTTACAATGTGTCAGCTCCACCACGGTTTCCACGCCTCACCTTGCCGCAAAACTAACTGGAGTCCTGCTCAGCTGGGATTCAGATTTATCAAGAAGATGAGCGGTTACAGAACTGTTACGCTGTGGTAAGGGTTATGGCATATGAGGTCCTGCTGTTGTATAGCAGGGGCGGTTGTTGCAGTTACAGTCTGTGTAAATAGCTGGCCAGAACCACAGATATCAGAGGAAAATTGGCCTTCAGAAGAAATTCAGACAGAAATAATTATCTTTCAACAGAGGAGCACCTTCTAGTGGTATTGAATGAATATGGCAGCTAGTTAAACAGTTATTTTCTCTAAATAGAGAGATGTAAATATGCTAGACGAAGAATAGCAATGAATATTTCCATATACTATTTTTATAATTAAATTGATAATTTATTTAAATATAAAGGAAAAAAAAAACTTGAGTAGAGAAAGCATATATATAGGAAAAATTAAAACATTTTTCAATTATAGTACTTCCCTCGCCCCGCCAACCTGGTAGCTTACTAGCTTTTTATGCACTTACCATGAAATAATATTTTTATGTGTTCTCCTGTGGAACCTACTCACCCTCTGGCTTTTGTTAGTAATGAAAATTTGGGTTCATTATATATCTGATTTAGCTCCAAAGGCAAATTGCTATGGAACTGTTATTTTGTCCAAAGTTTCACTGATTGTTAACACATTTCTCCATCCAGCGTATTTCTAGTGAAGATATATTTCTCAATATAGCATTTGCCATGGTTACTTTTGCAAATAACGTAGTATCAAATGATTTAAAATTCAATTTTTCCAAAGTCACTACTAAATACAGTGGATACGATAGTTTAGCTAATATTGTGGATTTCTACTCTTTCAATTTGTATGTAGTAAATAATCCTTTTGGGATACTATCACATACTGTACATAATACAAATGAATAATGTGCTATTTCTAGAAAGGCAAATTCGGATTAACGAGCAATGCTTAATATTATGTCATTGCAGGAGATTTGTGCATTAGTGGATGCTATCTGTATGAAGCAAGTATTCATACTTGGACTTTCATGCATTACTCTGAATTTTGCAACTATGTGGAAAATGGCAAATATGAAAAGTCCAATTTGCAGGTGGTTAAAAGTAGATATAACTATAGTCCCGCTTTTTAATTCTGTAAACATGATCCTGTGTTATCCAAGCAGGAAACTTGACCTTTTTTTCCTGAAGAAATTTTTCAGCACCTGGAAACTTCAGCCTAAAGTTGAAATAGGTCTTGCAAAAGTTTTAACCAGTGAAAGCTCATTCCATGTTACTTGGTCTGGTTGTGCCATAATGAAATAGATCTGTTGAAATAGCTGATATTTTTGCATCCTCCGTCCCAGGTAGGAGGGCAAAGGGGTGTTTTGTGATTTAGCCCCAGCCGGCAACTGAAACCTGGACAGGGTGGTAAGACAACTGGGAACCTGGGGCAAAGTCAATGGATTTGGGGTTTTGTCAACTGTTTCTGTAAAAGTGGGCACAACATTATGCAAAATACTGCAAGTGCTGCACAGTCTTTTGTTAGAAGTATGACTGCCTAACCCTAAGGCTGTTTTGAGTCTGGTAGAATAATAATCAGCTTTCCTGTGTAAGATCTATGCAGCTTGCAGCACATATGAATCATAGAATCATGGAACCTTTGAGTTGGAAGGGACCCTTAAAGGCCATCTAGTCCGACCCCCCTGCAGTGAGCAGGGACATCTTCAACTAGATCAGGTCACTCAGAGCCCCGTCCAACCTGACCTGGAATGTTTCCAGGGATGGGGCATCTGCCACCTCTCTGGGCAACCTGTGCCAGTGTTTCACCACCCTCAGTGTGAAAAATTTCTTCCTTAGATCTTAGTCTGAATCTACCCTCTTAAACCGTTACCCCTTGTCCTATTGCTTCAGGCCCTACTAAAATGTCTGTCCCCATCTTTCTTATAAGCCCCCTTTAAATATTGAAAGGCTGCAGTAAGGTTTCCCTGGAGCCTTCTCTTGTCTACGCTGAACCACCCCAACTCTCTCAGCCTGTCCTCATAGGAGAGGTGTTCCATCCCTCTGATCATTTTGGTGGCCTCCTCTGGACCCGCTCCAGCAGGTCCATGTCTTTCCTGTGCTGAGGGCTCCAGAGCTGGATGCAGGACTCCAGGCGGGGTCTCAGTAAAGCAGAGGGGCAGAATCCCCTCCCTTGCCCTGCTGGCCCCACTGCTTTGGATCCAGCCCAGGATGCAGTTGGCCTTCTGGGCTGTGAATGCACGTTGCTGGCTCATGGCCAGCTTTTCGTCCCCCAGAACCCCCAAGTCCTTCTCAGCAGGGCTGCCCTCAATCCCTTCATCCCCCAGCCTGTGTTGATTTAGTTGACCCGACCCTGTTGCAGGACCCTGCACTTGGCCCTGTTCAACCTCATGAGGTTCAAACAGGCCCATTCCTAATACTGATACAGGACTTGATTAACCGATTGTATCCCTTTTTGGTGCTCAGACAAGTGTCTGTACGGGTGCATATACAGATGCTAGTTGAGAGGTATATAGCTTATGAAACAATAGTTTTCACCAAGTCTGAAAATGCTCAGGTCTAAGTGCGTAGCCCGTGTTTCACTGCAGGCTAGAGAGCCGTCTTGCTTGTCACTGGAATATGCTTCTTCTTGGTCCCACCACATCAATTCTCCACTTGTCCTGTGCATCGGAAACACAAACACGCTCTGTAACCCCTGGGGCTCCTGTTTCTGCACTGTGGGATTTAGTCGCAGTGTCCAAAACAGTCAGCATAGTTGCAAATATTTATTGAAGATGAGAAATAAAACAAAACCCATGCTTGACCATGCTGAGATTAAATCAGAAAGCTGTCTCTGGTCAGGTTTTCTTTTTTTTTGCATACATTATGCCTTTGATTAGAACTAGAAGGAGGGAACCTCCTGCACGGGAGCACTCATCCGCTGAGGGGGGTCTAGACAAAAAATAGCGTACTCTGTTCTTGGTCAGGAGTCTAGCCCTTTTTTTTTTTTAATTAAAATGCTCATTGTTGCAATTCCTTTGAGACACAAATTCTTCAAATTCTTTTTGTTAGAATACCTGCTACCTCCTGTATTTGACTGACCGAGTGACTACTTTTTTGCCTTGAGAAAATGTAAATCTCTTCTCTCTCTCGCTCTCTGCCAGTCTTTGATGGCTCAGCATGCACGCTTAGTAGCAAACCTTACATTCCCTGCACTGGGTCTCAGAGACAGCATTGCTTGCCTTAGTCCCGTAGAAAATCTCTGGCAAAGCTCATGGTCAAATCTAAATCTCTTTTCAGTTCCAGTTCAGCACTGGGGTTAGTTGTGGGTAGCTGTTTTCTGTCAACCTCCACTTCATGTGTTTGCTAGAAAGGGGCATTGCTCATTCAAGTCAGGTTAAAGGTTTATTATGCATATTTGCTACTATTTAAACATACTAAGCTATTTACATATAAACATATGCAACTAAACGTATTTTTATATGTTTATATTACAATTGGATTTGCAATTTACTGTGCCACAATACTGCATTTTGGACCACTTGCTGGAATGTCCATTTGTAAGCCTGTGGATGCTCCTAGATGGATGGTGACAAAATCCGCTTTGTTTTCTGACTCAAAAATGCTTTATAAATGTTTATTTTAAAAGGCTGTGTGGTAGACAGATTGTAAGCAACTCTATTTACTGTTAAAAATAAGCTTGTGAATCAGCTTCGGTGCAGTTTCAGGGGAAAAGAACAAAGAGTATAGAAAAAACAAGGAAATAATTATCTTGACAAGTCATTGCAGAGTATTGCTAAACCGGTATTAAAAAACAGAGGTTACAGCACTGCCCTTCAGAGTTTATCCATCAGCATTATATGGGATATAAATACTGCTATGTTACTTTCACCTACTGTGATATTTGGATTCCAGTGAATTCAAAGAAGGAAAATGTAGTTTCTGTAGGCACTACATAGAAGATGATGAAACATTGTAGCTCTAAAATTAGAAAAAGGAGGATGATCGTGAAATTGCTTATATAGGTCTGGTAGTTAAAGCAGGTTTCTTAAAGCTAAAAATTCTTAAAGGATAAAGAGTGCAAAAATATAATTAATACTTATGTTCCCTCTAACCAACTTTTTTATTGTACAGTGAGGACATCTAAAGAGAGAAATTTTTTTTCACACTCATTTTATAACCTGGGATACAGTCACATAAAATATCTCCACTCAGGAACAAATGCGTTAGCATTTTCTATTGCTAACGCAGGGTTTTCTGTTGCTTCCCTACTAAAAAATGTTCTAAAACATTATAGGAAATCAATAGCTATTTTTACAGGTTTCCTTTTAGCGGCATCAGCACAATTGTCTAAACCTGAAGTAATAGCATCTGTAAAAATAAAGTCTATAATTAAAATTATATGTTAAATCTGTATAATGGACATTGACAGATGTGGAAGAATTCAGAATTGATCTGCCTACACACTGTAATTCTGGCATAGCTTTAAGTCTTCCCACATTATCTGCATTTTACAGCTTTTTCACAACAGCAGCTCGAGGTATTGCATCTAGGTAATAGTGAAGACGTTAATGTAAAGCAAAGAGGAAGATGTGGTGCCTTTATGAATCCCCTGCAACGTTCAAAAGGCAATCCATTAAGACAAGAAAATGTCAGCCCTTTCCTTGCAGCAGCAAAAGTCCATCTTCCTGTTCTTGTTTTTGTATTAAAAGACGAATGTGCATAGTTATGAACATTTGTATCTCTATTCTTTTTTCTTTGAGAAATAGCAAGCAATCTTTAAAGGCTATGTGGCATTTTAGAGGAAGGCACGTGCTATGCATTTCACCTGCATTTGCTCACCTGTGGTTTCTAGTTCTGACCAGGCCCACGAGACCACCAAAGTCAGATAAGACAGAAGCAGCCTGATGGAAAGATGTCTGTCTACTAATGTCAGTCTTCTGACCAGTGTTGGCAGGACTGGTGGGAAACCGGAGATCGTAGGTTCCCGTTGCCCTAGCACACGATGTACTTTGTGAGGACATCACTTTTCTAGCTAGGTCAGTAGCTGAGACCTTGACTATGATGTTTTGGGACATTAGGCAGCATTTTACCTTAGAGTGCAAAAGCTGAGAACTGCAGTGTTCCCTGGTTAAGGTTCACCTTTCTAAGCTGGAGGAAGCCCCATCCATGCTGAGTCATGTGAAGAGGAAGGGACCGAGCTGGTAAGCAGTAAGTTGGGAGAAGTCCTGAAAAGAGAGCTTGGAGGGGCTATAGAGGTGCTAGGTCCCGCCATGGGGGCCAGCACATCCCATCACCTCTGGCTGCAGGCTCCAGGCACAGCATGGGAAGACTTGGCAACCCTGAGACTCCAATGCTCCTCTAAGGCAGGAGCAGAGAAGCTACGTTTCCCTGCAAGGCAGATGGTGGCTTAGTCACATTACCTTCTCTGCCGTGGCTTCTCCAGCTGTAGAATCAGTCTAGGCATGTTTTTTCTTCTGCCTAAGGAGCTTTGGCTTCCGCTGGTGAAAACAGTGTACAAAGGTGAATTATTTTAACTGCTTGTGGTACTGTTTGTCATAGTTTTTTGCCAAGTCAGGTGTTTCTGCGGCATGGACAAGAAAAACTTTGATACCTGAATACATTCATTTATGTGTATTAAAGAGGAAACCAAACTTTAAGGGACATTTGAACATTTTTATTTAAAAAAGGTAAGCTCATGTCTTAGTACGTGTGAAAATTTCAGGTAGTTTCTGAGAGCAAAGTATTACAATGACAAATGGAGAATGGTGGATGCAGAAAGATGGCTTTCCTTAAAAAGCAGCTTTGGGACATTTGTAGCAAAATTTACCTCTTCAACTTAGAGGTTTTTGTATTAACAATTTTTGCTTGCAAAACAATGCTGAATTTACAATAGTAGATTGGAAAGTTGTTTCTCTGACCACAGCTGAGCACATACATAAACAGTCAAATCTTTCAGGCCATGGTCTATTTGTATTCATCTAATATATAACAAAGATGTCCATCACTGTAATATTGCAGAATCTAGGTGTGGTGCATGAAAGCTACCAATACGAGCACATATATAAACAGTCAAATCTTTCAGGCCATGGTCTGTTTTGTATTCATCTGATATATAACAAAGATGTCCATCACTGTAATATTGCAGAATCTAGGTGTGGTGCATGAAAGCTACCAATACCTTGCCGTCAGTTTTGTAGGCTAATACGTTATTTAAACATTCAGTCATGTGTCCAAACTCATTATAACAGTTGGGCATTTAATTGGATACCATGTCCTCAGATTTAATCCAAACAAAGACCTGTGAGAAACCAGTATTGCAACATACTTGTCATAGTAGAAGGTGTTGACTTTGGCTTTTAGCTGTTTAGTTTGTTGTTCGCTTATTGTAGCAAAACGGGAGTAGACATTTAATTTTATTTGTTTATGTCATTCTATCTGGGGAATATTGTAATAAAACATTCTAGGAGCATGTATTTCCAAATAAAAATATGACTGAGTAAATATGAACAGATGTTTTGTGCCTTTTAATTCTTACTTTGTAGAAAACCTTTGATTTGAGTCAGGACAACATTCCCATTAGTTCAGGCTAGTTGAACAAAAACACTTTAAAAAGTGTGTTTAATTGATTATAGAATCACTTATGAACAGGCAAACAAAGCCTTGTCAGCTACTGGGATGTATTCACAGCTGAGTATCAGGAGGAACATGCATAGCTGAGGATAAGAGAGGGAAGGATTTTTCATTAATTTTGTGTCCTGAAGCTGATTTTTAAAGATTACCCAGTGCCTTTAGACTCAGCCCAGCACAAAGCCTGTTGTGAGAGATGCCCAGGCTGGGAGGACAGATGACAGAGGCACTGTGACACAGATACTTCGTGTAGGAATGCCCCATCTTCTTTTTTCCCTTCTATTCTTTATTATTCGGGGTTGGTTGGCATAATCTTTTCAGAAGCATAAGGTGGTTTCTTTGCTTTTTGTTCCCCTTTTTCTCTTATGTGTGCGAGTACCTTGGGACCTCTGTTATAGATGCCTTTACTGCTAGAAAATTAATGAGCTTTATGGGATTGTGTGGACTGTGTAGGATTGCATCCGGCTACAGAAACAGGCATGGAGACAAGGATTTACTTTTGCAACACAGTTTATTCCGTATTTTTCTTTCAGTGGGACACAAAAAGGAGCAATGCAGAAAAACGTGTTTTACTAGAGTTTCAGAGTCTGAACAGTTTGTCCCTTGCTCTGCAGGTGAGCCCAGAACAGTGAACTGAGGAGCGAGGGCACCCACCTTACTCAGTCCTACATAAGTGAACTAGAAGAGTCTCCAGTTTGCTCCTTGATCCTATCAAGCGATATGCAGCAGAGATCAGTATTGTCTTGATACATACTATTTCATGGCAATTTTTATCTTCTGGATTGGCTGAGATCTGGATTCTCCCCTGGAAAAGCAGGTCCCTGCCTGTTTGCTTCCCCGGTCCTTCCCTGATCGCTGGTGCAGCGCAGCAAGTGCTCTTTGATACTCTCCCAGGCCCATGATGGCAGTTGCTGCGTGGTCCATGCCCTGGACCATGCAGCAGTTTGTTAGGGTGATGCTGACAGAAAGTAAAAAATATCTCATTTTGCATCTGTGTGAGTATACTGCTTAGTTCAGTCACACTGAGAATATAAAGGTCATTCTTGTTCAGTTAAATGCATTTTATGTTCTGATTACCTGACCAGAATGAAATTTCTCCCTCGATTTTTTTTGAGTCAGACTCTCACATTGACTTTAAAGCATTTGCTTACTGTTGTCTTAGTTTTTCTTTTTCACATGCTGAAACACAGGCAGACGAACCATAGACTTTGCTTGAGAATCTCTGCAATCCACATTAATGTAATGCTGCTTGGAAAAGACATTGTATATGAGTTGTGGAAGGGTTATCTGTGAAACTTTTGAATTGTATTCATCTTGAGCTCACTGGAGGCTTTAAATCCAATCTTTAATTGAAATTTGAAATTTTAATCTTGCTAACTTTGAGTACTTGTGAGCACAGTCGTTGCATTTATAGCTGTTATGAAGGCAGCTCTTCAAGAGGAAACAATTCCAATGTTTTCCAAAATCAAGATGTGACTTTGGTAATGTTTTTCACAGTTTCTTCTGAACTGAATGCTTCTTTCCTCATTAACAGCAAAAGACCGTGCTAACAATACTTGCTTAATATGTAACAGTAACATTAACAGCGATATAGTAAACATGCAATGAGAATAAGATGATCTGAAAAAAACTGTTTTGCTATTAAAAATCACTACAAAATTCAGTGCTGGTCTAAGTCATTGTTTCCTCTCCTGAAAAAGCTCACATATTAGAAGTCTGAGCCGGTAAAACGTGAGAATCTCAGCTTCCCAGAGGTGTGCAGTTATGTTTTCTTGCCCAGGACTGCAGTGAATTTTTATGTTTAATTCTGTGTCCAGAAAAGCATATTTTGATTTCATGTTGAATTTTACTCAGCCTGAACACAGACAAATTAACTTGCTGAAAAGCAATACTGAGGTGGAGAAAGGAGAAGGAAACAGTGTGTCTGTACCTTTAAAGATAGATTGAAATATAAAAATGGCAAGTGTTTGATTTTGGAAATAGGTTCCTGTTTACAATCTTGGATGCAATATGGTGTGGGCAATAAACTCATTTAGCCCAGAGCATCACACTTACCTCTCCTGTTCTATCCTTTTTCATGCCAAAAGCATCTTTGTCACTAAATGGCTTTGGCATTGTTTCTGTATAAGTCTGCGATGTAAGTATATTATAGCTGGTAATTGCAGATTAACAAGCTTGCTTTCTTAAGGAAGCCAATGCATTGTTAATAACGCTGTCATCTTTCCAGTAGACAATTCACACATTAAAAAAAGGTAAATATTTTCCTTTTAAAAGAAGAGAAAATTAAGTATTAAAAAGTCATCAAAGGAAAAAAGCAGGACTTACAGTGAGATGAGTACATAACTCCCCTAAACGGAATACAGGCATTCAATTTTGCTGTGAGATCCTGTGAGATTGCTAGTACACCCAAACACATGTAAAGTGTTTCAGATTATCAGGACATGGTTCTTCATTTCATGTCACAGTAACAGAGAATTAAAAAAAACATTGTTCTAGGTTTTACATATACATATACATATACATATACATATACATATACATATACATATACATATACATATACATATACATATACATATACATATACATATACATATACATATACATATACATATACATATACATATACATATACATATACATATACATTTACTCAATACAGTTGAAATGTACAATAAGAGAGATTTAATATCGATGTAGAATAGAATTAATTTTACATAGAGACACGTGAGGACAAAATTATATTAAAACTATGGAAATTAAAGAATTAAGACACTATACAAAGTATATTAAAAAGTACTTTGTCATAGTAACTTCTGAAAATAATGTGCTCACTGGTATATGGGCTTTTATAATTAACAATGTACTGTGTGAGACTTGGCAAGAAAGCAGGTCAGCAGGTGGTTGATTTTGGAACATGATTATTATGCTCATACAATGTCTTGAGAGAACACATATTTAACAACTCTTGAAGGTGGATGTTCTTTAATGACTGTACATTGTGCTGTTTATTAAAGTGCACTGTAGACTAATTACCTTAGACTGTCCTGAAACTGTGATGCTAAGACCCTAAATGAACAGGAGAAGCGGCACTCCTGTGTGCTAGCATCACCTACTCTTCTCACAGCTGAGCCACCTCTATATTTCAGAACTTTTCCTGTGCACGCGTCTCCCTGTTGATGAGTTTAGAGTTCATGGCAGAACAACACACTCCCCTGAAGAAGAACATTTATGAGAAACAGCCGTAATTGCACAGAGTGTGGGGGACACCACCAGTGTGTCCTGCCTATCGGTATGGAACCACCGCTGCCTGGGGGAAGACTTAGAGCTCTTCAATCCACGCTCATTTGCTTCATGAGCAGATTTGCTCTGGCCCTGACTGTCCTCAGGGACTTTATCTAACTATTTGGATTTTGTTAGTTCGGTTTGGGAAATGTGCTGTACTTAGCCGGGTTACTGAGGTTCCACTGGCAGTGTCAGTGGAACTCTAGTGCAAGCAGCATTAAAATGAAGTACTTGTAAAAAGCCTCTCTGCAAGTGCTTGAGAAGTTCAACTGTGAGCATCGTGATTGTTATTAATTGCACAGTCCAATCCCAGCAGCACTTACAAATAGATGAAAAAACAATTAACAGAAACTATAAGAAGGCTCCTCAACACTGTGTGCTCTTAATCTTTCTGTATTTTTCTGACCAAGAATTGAAGTAGCTACTTAGAACTTTTCTTCATTGTTCATTCCATGTGGCACATACATACAGGCAAGGAGTGCTGTTTCATAATCAATTAAGTTATGTTTATGACAAGAATATTTAAAATGCTGGTTCTGTAAAGCTAGGAGTTGCTAGTGTTTCTTTTCTAGTTGATGTACACATTAAGTTTTACTCTGCATTGCTGTTATTCTTGCTTACTCAAGAGATTGCTATACAACACAGGATACTAAATTTTAAATGAGTCTGACACAAAGCCAGACAGGCAGGGAGAGATGCATGTCTTTGTAAACTGGTGTTTAAGTCATTGCTCTTGGGGACAGAATAATGTCCCTTACCCTTCCTGTCAGACAACAGCAACACTGGCATTTGGGATGACATTTTATAGTTTTAATTCTTTGATAGAATGTCTTATTTGCTACCGTAAAAATGATTGGGTCAAGGCAACTATTGATGCTGCAGATGATCTCTGTGACTTTATAAATGGCACTTAATGTGCTTATGTTCCCACAGGGCGGTTGGCAATTCATTCTATAAATTAGTATCACTATCATCATAACATGATAAGGTGTGAAAGAAACAGCAAATACAATCATAGCAGCTGAAATCAGTAGCAGAGGCCTAACAAATCTGTTCCTTCTTTGCTGACGTTTACTGAGTTGTAGTAATGCTTTGAGAGTCAACATATAGCATGTAAAGATGACTGTGACTGGAATTAGGAATCTCAGTACGATCTTGGAGAGTGTGAATGGCACTGCCAATTGTAAAGGTCCTTCAGTGCTGTCCAGGGAATCTATGATGTCATGTTGTCTTCTAGCTGCAACTGTGTAGTAGATCTCTGGTGTCGATGCAATCACTATGAAGATCCATACTGCGATGGTACAAAACACGGCCTTTCCTTTGTCCCACCATGTTAATGAAGCAATAGGATGGACAGCACCTACATATCTGTCAAAACTGATGAGTGTCAGGAAATAGACACTTCCATAGATATTAATACTAAAAAATAGTCCTATGATTTGATAAAATGCTTGGCTGGAATAGACAGCTAACTTCCGGAGATTATAATATACTGAAAAAGGTGCCACGAGAGTCCAAGTAAAGTCACACAGTGCCAAATTAAATAGAAATATAGTATTGGTAGTCCATGTCTTCATGCAGTACACATAATGTCGTAGTGCAAGTATATTGCCAAGAAATCCTGCTAATAAGGTGAAAAGGCAAAGCAGAATCAGCAAATAACAGTACCACTCCAGCTTAGGATTTCTGTGGCAAATTAAAATAGCGCATGTACCATTCATCATCTCTCCATGGAGTATGCCTGAAGGGAAAAGAGACACCAACAGCTTTTAAAATAAAAATTGAGTTAGATGTACTGAATTTAAAATTCAAAACTTTTAAGTTAAATTGAGTATGTTTGAACTGGCAAAAGAATTCAGAATGTGGTATAATGTACAAGCTCTCCCCTATCTGAAAAAAAAGCAAATTCCAAGTAGGTAACACTTAGAGCTTACTCTACAGCAACACCAACACAGGCAGATCTTTATGAACTTTTATACAAACCTCTATATTAATTACTCTCTAATATTTAGTGTACCGTACGATAAGATAAGGGAAAAAAATCATGCACCCTCAGTAACAACAGCATCCCCTTGGCCACTAACGTATCTGTGCCCAGCTTTGGAAGAAGCAGAGGAGAGGACAGTACTTGCCCGTGTTTGTTCCATCCTTGTTTTGATTGCCTTGAGTATCCATACTGGGCCTAGAGGCATGTGTTCTGTGGGCAGCTGTGAGTGGGCTGTGACTGAGATCCAGAAGTCAGCATCAAAGCAAATCAGGCTAAAATCCTTCTTGTGCTGAAGGCCACAGCAAGCTTTCCATCTAAAGTGCTGAACAAACTAAATTTTTTCTTCTTTTTAAATTTTTTTAACATTTTTCTATAAATTAATGACACAGGCCAAAACACTGTGCTTATGGTAGAGTTAGAATTCATTTTGTCGTGCTCTTTATGGCCTAGTTTATATCAATGCCTGTTATGGAATATCTGGAATATATATATGCAGTGTCTTTTTCATAGAATCATAGAATAGTTTGGGTTGGAAGGGACCTTTAAAGGTCATCTAATCCAACCCCCTGCAGTGAGCAAGGATGTCTTCAACTAAAGCAGGTTGCCCACCTCTCTGGGCAACCTGTGCCAGTTTCACCATCCTCATTGTAAACAATTTCTTCCTCAGATGTAGTCTGAATCTACCCTCTTTTAGTTTAAAACTATCACCCCTTGTCCTGTTAGAACAGGTCGTGCTAAAAAGTCTGTCCCCATCATTCTTTTAAGCCCCCTTCAAGTACTGAGAGGCCACAATAAGGTCTCCTCAGAGCCTTCTCTTCTCCAGGCTGAATAACCACAACTCTCCCAGCCAGTCCTCATAAGAGAGGTATTCCATCCCTCTGATCATTTCTGTGGCCTCCTCTGGACCTGCTCCAACAGATCCATGTCTTTCCTGTGCTGAGGGCTCCAGAGCTGGATGCAGGACTCCAGGCGGGGTCTCAGTAAAGCAGAGGGGCAGAATCCCCTCCCTCGACCTGCTGGCCACACTTTTTTGGATGCAGCCCAGGATACAGTTGGCCTTCTGGACTGTGAGTGCACGTTGCCAGCTCATGGCCAGCTTTTCGTCCTCCAGAACCCCCAAGTCCTTCTCAGCAGGGCTGCTCTCAATCCCCTTCATTCCCAAGTCTGTGTTGATACTGAGGGTTGCCCCGACCCAGGTGCAGGACCCTGCACTTGGCCTTGTTCAACCTTACGAGGTTCACAAAGGCCCATTCCTTGAGCTTGTCCAGGTCCCTCTGGATGTCATCCCGTCCCTCAGGCGTGTCAACTGTACCACTCAGTTTGGTGTCGGCTGCTAACTTGCTGAGGGTGCACTCAATCCCACTGTCTATGTCATTGATGAAGATACTAAACAGTACTGGTCTGAATTGGGAACCCTGAGGGACACCACTCATCACCGATCTCCATCTGGACATTGAACCATTGACGACTACTCTCTGGGTGCAACCATCCAACCAATTCCTCATCCACCCAACAGTCCACCCATCAAATCCATCTCTGTCCAATTTAGAGGGAAGGATGTTGTAGGGGACTGTGTCAAAGGCCTTACAGAAGTCTAGATAGGCAACATCCATAGCTCTTCCCTTGTCCACTGATGTGGTCACTCACATCACAGAAGGCCACTAGGTTGGTCAGGCAGCACTTGCCCTTGGTGAAGTCATGTCTCAAATAACCTCCCTGTCCTCCTTGTGCCTTAGCACAGCTTCTAGGAGGATCTGTTCCATGATCTTCCCAGGCACAGAAGTGACGCTGACAGGTCAGTAGTTCCCAGGGTCCTCCTTGCTACCCTTTTTAAAAATGGGTGCAATGTTTCCCTTTTTCAGTCTCCAGGGACTTCACCTGACTGCCAGGACTCTTCCAATATCAATGAGAGTGGCTTGGCAACTACATCAGCCAATGCCCTCAGGATCTGGGATGCATCTCATCAGGTTCCATAGACTTGTGCATGTTCAGGTTCCTCAGGTGGTCACAAACCTGATCTTCTCTTACAGTGTGAGGGACATTGCTCCTCCAGTTCCCGTATTGCAGTCCATCCACTCGAGAGGTGTGGGAAGAGAGACTGCCAGTGAAGATTGAGGCAAAGAGGTTCTTGAGTACCTCAGCCTTCTCCTTGTCCGTTGTCACCAGTTTGCCAGTCTTGCTCGTCAATGGGGGTATGTTTTCTTTTACCTTTTTCAGGGGGAATACGCTTTCTTTGACCTTCACTTCATTTTTCAAAGCAAGATTTTTATGCTTATAAAGTTTTACATTTAATCCAAATGATTTTGTAGTCCTAATAAAAACAAAATAAAGGCTGGAATATTCTGCCAGAATGAGCTGTCACCAATTGCAGTGTGTCATGTTTCTAGAACCTCTCTCCAGACAATGCAGTGGATGCCAAACTGCAAGGTCTGTTCAAGTAGGAGCTGTGTATGAGGGTCATCTAAGACGTCATTTATAGATCAGAGTCCACTACAGTGCTTGGTAGGATGCCAGGATAAAATTTTATGCAGTACAAAACACACTTTGAATGGAAGAAAAGATTTTTCAAAATGTTAATTGATTCCTTGAAAATGTTCAAGCAGTTCCAATCATTAAGTTGATAGTAGCGTTTTTTTTGAACCTAATGTTTTGCTTTCATGTCTACCTTAATGCAATATGACTTTTCCAAAGGTATGTTCACAGACACAGGCCAGAATATAACGAACACGAGCTAGAGTGAAGACCTGCTAAATAGAGACTGCATTATTGTGATTTGCAAACTTATGTTTCACCCAGACAGTGAACTGACAAAAAGCTAGTTTGGACTATGGAATTAAATTAAGAAGGAAAGTTGTTTTTCTAGAAGCTCAGCAACAGAAGCAGTCAAATGACTTTCCAGAAAGTGAATATGGATAGAAAGCCATCTGTTCTACTCCCAGTGTGTTTTACAGGTGGGGAATGTTTGCTCTTGAAATGTATTTTGTTTAGTATTGAAGCACTGTACTTTAACCTGAGGTAGCTGTACTCTTTTTCCCTACTTTTCCCCATCGCCTTTGTGAAATTAAACTTTGTGTAATTTTTTTCTTCAGCTGAAGTTCATAAGATATCCCTGTAAATTGTTTAAAATGTAGCCTCTTTAACAGCTACAATACAGATAATTAATACTTACAGTGTGTTCAATGAAAAGGCGTTTGAATATGTATAGGAAAGTTGTATCTTCCTAAAATTATCCTGGTTAGATGACATATGTGATTTGAATTGAACTATATTTCCAACCCCTCAGCCTTCCTTTTCAATAATTACGAATGAAGGCACTAAGCACTTGATTCCAAGTTGTGTTGGCAGTATAAATGAACCTTAAACTGGCTACAAACAGCTTGGCCATAGCTGCATGAGGGAATTGTAATGCCAGGTTCCCTGATCTCATCAAGCTCCTGGAAAAGGACTATAGGTAGGTCTAAACAGAGGGAGGCAGACAGCTGTGCCACCAATTCCACTTTGCTGTAAGTTGGCTGGATAAAGCCTGGATGTGTAGCCTGGTACCTGAATTAGGGCAATTACAGACCTGAACTAATAAATTCTTTATTCCCTTCATCACCTTTGGTTCACTGGACTGCACCCAGAGTTGAGCTATATGAAGTTAGTTATGTAGCTGGGGGACTAGAACTGCACAGCTGGGTAGGGTGCATTTGGAGATGAGTCATTAGAAAATATGTCTGTGTTTGCATAGGCATTTGTGTCTACCTTGAGATTCATATCTGGAATTTCTAAAATATTCTTATTGTCTCCTATTATTTTTTTGTTTTATAGTAGAGCTTAGAGGCCATAACCAAGACTAGATTCTTGGATCAGGGTGCTTTGCAATTGGTGTGAGTGACTTACAGGGTAAACAGAGGGAAATTGGTGCAGAGAGAAAAAGAACCTTTCCTGAGTTAACATAATAAGCAAGAGAAGAACACAAGGGGTTTGACCCCCAGCTTGGTGCTATAACAAGAACTCCTGGTCTTCTGTCAGAAGAATTTGAAGACTTTTCTACAATCAGGACCCAGTTTCACCGCACGGGATTGGACATAGTCAGCATGCCCTGCTATATCCCGAGGCCACTGGAGCTACCCCAATGTCCAGTAGATCTGCATATGTGCTGTAATAACTTTCAGAAGTGACATGTTTTTTATATGAGACAACAGCAAGTTTTCTGTCTACCATCTTAATAATTCTTATACCAACAGAATAACTCGAGCTACAGGATGTGACTAGATCATCCTCACAGTTCAAGTCCAGAATTTTGCATCTGTAGTTTAAGAAAATTTTCTGAACAATGCTGTGTTCACTGCTAAGTCCATGTATTCTTAAATAAAGCCAGCCAACACACGTACACACATCTTAGGAGTGACAGAATGAGCAACAGCACTGTGGCATTATACTGTGACAGATGAGGAGTTGCATATGGTGTCAGTGCTAACTAAGAACAGACTTGCCAGACTTTGATGAAGGTAGGATTGGGCTTTCAAGGCTAAAAAATACTTCTAATTTATTGAGATTAACTTTTCAGCTGAACAGTTTCAGCCATTGATGAAGATGGCCATGAACATTAAATGGACAGAAAGAGCAATCACATGATTAATACAAAATTAAAGGAATATCTCTGATTTGATGAAGGGCTTGATACTAGAATACTACACATATGCTCAGGAAATGGTTGAAGTTTGCGGGCTCCATCACTCCTAATTAAGACAAGAAAGCATGCTAAATTCATGGGTAAGATTTTTATGTTTCTTCTGTAAGAAGCAGTCTAATGAATCAACTGTGTTATGGGCTGTGGATCTAAAGATACTAGAAAAGTTTTAATGTTTAAAAAAGTGACCTGTTTGATGACAGTTTTTGTGCCTACTTATTGTGTTGTCTCTTCTCCTGGACCTGAAAGAAATATGGTTTAGATCTGTGACTCTCTGACAATGATTATCTACAAGCTCCTCTGTCATTGTCCCTGGCAGCATCTGCACACTCCTATAGAAAGTCAAGAGGGTTTCAGCTGATGAGCTGATTTACTGCCTGGTTTGTTGCAGAGCCCTAAATCCTGAAGTGTCTACTTCCATGTGTCCCCCTTGTACCTGTGATGTGGCCTCCAGAGTCTTGTAGTAGATAGAAGACCTCACTTTTTGAGGAAACTTCTTCTGTAGCTAAGCAACATTGTGTCACTTAAACGAATCTTGATTCACGTATATAGCTAGTTGTAGCTCACAGTTGATCGCTGATAGTCATGCATATGGCATTTAACTTGTATTTGCAAAGCTCCATTAGGTTTAGCGCATTTGTCTATTTAAAAAAATATCTAATTTTGTATGTGGAAATATATCCTAGGAACTATTCTTCCCTGTCATACCTATGGGTTTTTTTGACATTTTTAACAAGGTCATAATAAGTGATTAATTTGGCCTGAAGTAAAAAAAAAGATTAAGCTGATTTAACAGCTTATTTTATGTAGTTTTATTCCTTATCTATTCTCTTTCCCCCTTGCTCCTTTTTACTTGTCATTCTTTATAGCAGAAGTCCTGATTTTACATGAACTGTTTTATTTGTTGCGATTACTCTGAGAATTTTGTTTGCCTGTTTGCAACTGTATTTGAATCTAGTACAAATCTACTCCAGTTACCAGATAGTTTTTCTGCATTTCTGACTATTCATACACCAATATATTTCTGTAATGTGTGCTCTCAAAGTGTGCCCTTTTAGCTCATCTTATTAAATTAATACATCATTTTACAGGGAATCCTAGGTTTTCTTATAAAAATAGCAAGCATTATTTGCAATTTTTATTTTAATATCTTACCTGTTAGGTAATCATTTCATGCATTCCCTTTTTATGTTCAACTGAATTGATATGAAAGGATATAATTCAATGTGAGTATTAAGTGGAGTATTTCACATATTTTAGTTCAACTGCATTTAACATATCACATATACTAGTAAATGGGAACAATAAGTAATATATAGCAGTATTTGCATGCAATTAGGTAAGTAGATTGTGCTAATATCCTATTCCTTTCTCCTTAATGACTCAGTTTGTATTGTGATTAAGCTACTGTTTCTTTCATTAGAAAATGATGTTCATGTACTTACTTGAGAGTTAATGAAGTCCTATATGGCAAACATAAGCTACAGTAGAAGGATAGTTAAGGTATAAGAATTTGCCTACCAAAGATAATATTTGTGAAAAAGTACTTTAAAAAATATGAAATTTATATGTATATGTATGTATTAATCAGTGTGTAATAGCTGAATAGGGAAAATTATATTGCTTTGGAGAGTTCAGGTACAATTAATAAATCTTTCTCTTACCTGTTTTAGAAAGGTTGGAATTATCTATTTTACAGAAGTCTAGATTCCAGGCTGTGCTTTTCCTCTCCATTAATCTGGACCTTCTAAAATCACAACTCTGTTTTGTGAGTACTGTTTCTAATCCAAGGTTTCGGCAACACTCCATATGCAATGGTAGCTCTTCAGAGAGCAAGTGTCAAACTGCAAAGGAGGTATCTTTCTTCATTAAGCTCCTCCTCTCAGTAAGTCTGGATAAATGGCTATTGCCATAGCAGCCTCTGTTTGCTTTTTAGAGAAGGACAGACTTACTGCACATCCCCAGTCCAGCAAGGCCTGGGGCTTTCATTGTTTCCAGCAGTGAAAGAAAAGAGTACAGGGGCTTTGGGCATGTATATGCATGTTTGCACTTTCCCTTTCTTCTCCCTTCTTCACTGCCAGAATCCTTGTTATTGTTGCCCTACTACTGGACTGGTCCATGGACCTATGCTGCTGTTGCCCCATCGCAGAGCTTGGTTCATCCCACCTACCTACCTATCACTTGTTCTGCCCCACAGTTCCCATCTCGTTGCAAAATCCCAGCCGTCAGATAACTCTCATCCTTCAAGTCTGCTTACTCCACAGCTCAGATCCTACTTACCACTTCAGCCCATAGCCCAGGTCTGATCCATGTCCTCCAGTCTTCCTGCCCCAAACCTGCAGCTCCAGTCTTCAGCAGCACACACCAGTCCTGGGATCTTCCTGTTTCATTCCCTGAATGATCACCTCATATTTCATACTGATTTCCCCCATGTTACAGCTTCACCATGTGTCCAGTCCTAATCCATGCTGAAACTGGACTTTCATCCCACAGGTCCCCATTCCCCAGCCAGTCTCCTGAGTGCTCCCAACCTAATCCCATCTCCTCACTAACCTGTGCCAGAGCATCAGAGGGTCCGTTTCCCTTCTTCCAGCCTAGGGTGCCTGTTTCTCCATCCTACAATTACCTAAGGCTTTATGCCCTCAAGTCCATCCAGGTCCATTCAAGATCTCTGGCTTTCTAATTAAGATGTTACTTTTCCCAACCCTCTGCAGTCTCGCTGTTACCACCTTCTCACCAACCAATACTGGAAGCTTAGCACCTCAGTTCTCTCAAGGTTTCTACCCTAGATTTTGCAGTTCAACAACAGCTTACAGAGACTGCCTCCGTCCCAGAGCATTTTACTTCTCACTCTCCTATATCACCTCTCTTCATACTTCCTGTCCAGCTCTTCATCTTCCTTCTGTTTTCCCTATTTTGTCATCTTCTAGTATTTGCACTATCATCTCCTCAGTAGATGTTGTCCTTCACCTTACTGCTTGAGTTACTGGTTGTCTTCCTTACCCCTCTTGGCTTCTGCTGTGGCACTCTGCCTTGCAAAAGCAAATTCCCATCCCTTGCACTGGTGAGGTTTTCAATACCCCAAACAATTGAAGAACACGTTAAAAAATCCGCCTAGTTTTAGAAAAGAAAAATTCTATCTGGAAAAAAGATAGACTATGGTAACCCCTGATAAAACAAAGATATGCTGTTAGTTACAGGGGCATGCAAGTGAGAGAGAGTGAGCTACACTAACTATCTACTAAAATCCATAGAGGTTAAAGGAGAACTGCTGGAGGACGGAGATGTGAACACAAAAGGAGATCAGGATGTCAAGAAGAGTATGAACAACTGGGTTGAGGTGCGTGACACTCACCCAGGTAAGGACGAACTAGTATGGCTGAGCTTTAATAAGAAAGTGGTCATTAGAAATTCTGGTAAGAACAGCTCAAGGGGCTGTACCAGACTTGTATGGATCCAGGAGAAAAAAAACCCCAGACAGTGAATAAACAGTGTGCCTAAACAATTTAGAGATGAAAGACAAAAAGGTGATAGGGTATTCTTGCAGAAACAAGTATAGAGGCTATTATGATGCTAAAAACTAGTAGATATGTTTGGTTTAGGAAAGGAGAGGGCTGGACGAGACAGATTCAGAAAAGGAAAAGAAAGATGAGAGTAGACATAAAGAAGATCTGGAAATTGGATAGAATGAAATTGTATGGGCAGGTGAAAAGAGGAAAGGGCTACAGGAAAAAAAGAGGTGAGAAACTCCTGTGTTTATGATAATGAAGAATAAAGAGGAAAAGGTAAGAGGAGAAGACAGAAAAGGAAAGCTAGTCCAGGAAAAATACGCTCCTGAAGAAAACATGACAAAACAAACAAAAGTTTCATCTGTCACCGATAGTGAGAGTAAGCAGGGCTTCTTTTCAAATGCCAAGACATACCAGTATGCTTTGAAAAAGGCATTCCCTGCAAAATAAAGTATAACACCTGACATGATTAAAGTGCTTAGGTGTAAGAAAAACACACAGTACAAGATTCTACACAGACTCATAATTTGATTTCCTAATGAAATTAGGGAAGCACATAATGTATGTTCAGGGAACATACTTCTACTTCAAATATTTCACACGAGAACAGCTTTCTTAGACATGAAAAGGAAAATGATGCATGAGTCAGTAACCATTTTTTAGCATTTGAAATGCATTGTCATGGTCTGTAATCTTTCTCAGCATCTCTTAAAAATACTGTTACTAATAAGTTATTGTTGCATTTTTTTTTTCCTTTCGACTTCATAGTCAGTGTGTAACATCTGAAGACAGGATAAAAATGTGCGTAAGGAACTGACATTTTTCTTTATGTATGAATGGTGAAAAAAATATTAAGACTGTAGGAGCTTATTTTGTAATACTGCAGTGAGGCATTATAATTCAGCATTTGACAAATTTTAGTTTAATAAACTGCTTGGTAGTTGATCAGTCTTTCCGATATTCCCTTATTAGTAAACATGACCACTATAGCAACTATATTGCTCTTAAACTTGTTAAATATTATCTGTTGGTACAAAGCCCTTTTGAAATCCCATCTGGGATGTTAGGTGGTGTTCTTGCTGGGAGTCAAGCACTGAAAAAAATATTTTTATGCCTTTCCACCATCATTCACCCACTCTTATTTAGGTCATTAATCACAGCAAATAAATGGCCTTTGAAAAAGCAGGGAGCATTAAAAGCAAGTATAAGCGATGAAAAGCAAGGTGGGGAGAGTGCTGTATTGCAGTAAGACCTTTAAGGGTAGGACAGGAAAATCAATCTTGCTCTGGCAAACTTGTACTGTCACATTTGTGAAATGGCAAGAACATTACCATGAGAAACAACCATAGCTCAAATACTCCGGGGAATGTTTAGTTCTCTGTGACGCAGTGACAACATTTGGTGTACATATCTGACTAGGAAATGGATAGTAGTTACGTCATAAGTATGGCTGTAAGCTCTATTCTCTTTTGTGATATGATTTTTTTATGTTACCACTTACAGGCTTATTCAGTTCGTGGTCATGTTGTGGTATAATGCAGCAAAAGTCTGCATTGTACAAAAGAGAATAATACTATTCTTCACCTTTGTGGATCCAGGACTTGAGCGTAGAGTGTAAATGATTTGTCCATAATGTCACAGGAGGTCTCCGGTAGAATTTCAAACTGTTTGTAGGGTCCTGGCACTTGCCCAGTGCATATCATGCTGTTGGGTGAGGTCATCCTAGCTGAACACTTCAGTAGTACTGGAGTCTAAGACTTTTTCAGTGTTTCCTATGTTGACATTAAATGACTGGCAGACAAGAACATGTGGCAGCCTTGTACTACCTCACAAAATAGAGGAGCAATGAGATTGTACAGTATTGTTTTCTCAATTTTACTGAGAGGAGGGGTGATTATTTACTTACTACTAGCCATGTATTTGTGTGTACTTTTGGGCTTAAGCAAGAGTCATCTTTGACTCAAGGGATGGCTTTTTCCTCTGATACATGGAGTTTACCTCTAGTCCAGGCAATTTCTTTCATCCTCAACTGGTGCTGCAGTTACCTTCTCAGAAAAGCACATCATCTCTTTTTCTCATGAATCCAAATGTCCTGAGTCCTCTGTTCTATTCCACGTTTCGGTTTTTCACAAGCTAGGCAAGCACATATGATGAGATCACTATTATCATGTCATAATATTTGACCTGATGCTGTCTATTATCAGTGGAAAGAGACAGGCAACCATCAAGATTTAGTGACTCTCTTGTTTTGGATCAAGAAATAACTGGCAGCAAATAATGGTTCTCACACAGCCTGAGGTACCTATGATACTTGAAAATTTATAACTAGACTTGTTTCTCAAAACATTTCTCAAATGCCACTAAAAAGTGCCGCTTGCCTTGAGGCTTAGACTAATTTCATAAGAGGCATTTGTTTTAGAGCGTTGGGCTGTAACAGTTTCTAGAAAATGGGATGGTTTAGGCAGTTGCCCTTCCAATCCATCAGTCCTTCCCATTTTTGCACAGATGTGCAGCACTACTGTTCGTTGAGCTTCAAGGTCAGCAGATTGATGGAACTAATTCAAATGAAAAAAAAAAAACCACAAAAAAAGTAAATTTTCTTTTTTCTGGATGGGTCTGTTCTCCAGTCTTGTTCACATGTGCATGGCTGCTCAACTTGCTGTTTCAGCATGATAGCAGAGTGGGTAGAGATATTAATGGCTGAAATGGGGAAACATCGAAAGCTGCTTGCCCAGCATGTAGAATCACATGTAGTGTATGTGAAACCACAGCTACATTTTGATCAGGTACCACAGACATGATGTGGGCTCCTTCAGACCTCCACCTCAGTGATTCTAACAGCCCAAATCAGTTTTTCATCAGTTTGTGTAATTACCTTGTAATTTTGTAGGAATAATACCTGTTCATGCTGAACTGTGGAAGAGTAGTTTGGCTGCATGGTACTAAATCTGCCCTCCCCGTTAACACAGTGGAATAATTGGATATAAGGAGAGATACAGTTTAGTACTCTGTTTTGGTTTTTTTATCATGTGAACATGTATTTACTGACTGACTAAAATATGCTTTCTCATAATATTCATACCACAGGTCAGTTGCTCCGTCTGAAAATGTTTCGAGAGGACCATGGGTCTTGGATGACGATGTTCTTCAGTACCATCCTCTTCCTCTTCATTTTTTCTCACATTTATAATCTGTTCCTCATTATGGCAGGGAATATGAGGTGGGTTACAGAGTTTCTTTTTGTCTCTTTTGCTCTAGAACATATTCAACTGGAAACTTTTAATATCATGCTGCTTTACAGTGAACAAGAGCTTACCAAATGTAAACATACTAGTGTTCACTATCTTTTTTTATTCCTCTGCTTTCTGAATTTAGGTAGAATAGTAATTTAATTGGTTAATTAGCCAAGAGGTTTAAAGTATCAGTTATAAAAAGTGGGGTCCTAGACTGATGATAGCATTATGATTACATCAGGGTACTAGTGAATATTATATTAAAAAATTATAGCTCAATAAATTTGATTTAAAGTTAGGGCTGAGTAGTTTAAAAGTATAAGCATTACTATTGTGCATACTCAGGAAACTCAGAGTTAAAGGAAGTTGAAACATCCAAACTTGAGGAAGCTCACACTCAAAACACAAACATTAAATGTGTAGTATAATGCTATTTTGGTTATGTACAATAATATTTGCTGATCCACTTTGTTAAAAAAATTCTTAAAAATATTTTTTTTTTCCCCATAATGTGCTATGACAGGACAAAGTTATGGTTGGCTGAGGGATCTTTTTATGATGTCTGTATTTTAAATGGAGCTTTTAATATTAATTTTCTGGCTAAAGAAGACTTGCTTTCTCCTATTTTCTCACAATTAACACCACTTTCATGTGTTGATTTTCCTAAGAAAACCTACATTATTAGTTATCTAATACATACAAAATGATTTAATTGGACAAAAATACACAGTCATGTTGTTTCTGAAAGGCAAGATAGCATCTGAAGAGTTTCTAGCAAGGAATAAGAAACCCAATGTATGTATGAGTTGAAGAAAAGGGCAAATAATTGAATGACTTCTTCTTAGAATATCAGAGCCTGATGAAGAGTTATTTAATGAGCCCTTGTGCGGTGTGTTACAGACCTGAAGTGTGTCAACAAAAATATGCAGTGTATAAAGTCCTGTTAACATTGTGACATAAAACACAAGGTGAGTGGGAGGCAGACTGGGTGTCACTGAATGAATGTGAAGGCCGACTAGCTGGGCTAATCATGAGATTGTGACATAAAGACTAAATATATTGATTCGAGCAAGTCAGGTAAAGCAGCAGAATCACCGAGTGTTTTAGGAAACAATCATGATAATGGTGAGGTGAAGTAATAGGTGCCCAGTAAGAGGCAGAATAATCATCCCTGAAATGAGGAGAGTGGGAGCACTGTAGGCTTCTGGCTTCCTTATTTACATAGTCATCCTATTATTGGTATGATGTTAAGATTTAAATTTGGTATTTCTAATGCACCATAAACTATAACCAGCTGTTAGACCAAAGCATTAACGATTTTGAAAGCTTGACTCATGTCTGCAAATCAGAGTTCATTTGTCCTTCTCAACGTTCCTGCTCCCCATATCTGTTACAAGCTTCTATTACCTGCACTGCAGAGATTGTGTGGCAATCAGCATCCATGTTCAGGGAAATAGGCACAGCCTAGTACTAGAATAGCGGGTGTCAGTCAATCTGCCCTCTTGCTTTCTGCGGGGTGAAGCCTCTCGTTTCCTGGAGCTTACGCCCCAGCCCTAGATTTGTTGCAGTCGTTTTGGGAAGCTGACCATGCTGTGCTCGAAGAATCACACTGCCTTTTTCGAAGTGGACTGAAGGCTTGTTAAAGCTGTTTTGGGTGTCCATTCCAGCAATAAGGAAGCAAGCGGATACAGTTTCCGTCTCAAACTGCACAATGTAAGCCGTGAGTCAAAACAGAGCCCTTGGATCTGTCCTCTCAAAGTAGAACAATATGTAGTACTTTTGAAAAGAGGGCTTCTACAACAAGCATCATCAAAGTCAACTACTTCATGCTGTCATCATAAAGTGTTTAAAGGAGCGGATTACTTTTTCCTGAGTAAATATAATCCGTATGAAATGTATTTGCTTCGTGGTTTGTACCTTTGTGCAAAAGAACACCTCTGGCTACGCCTTTTGCCACAGCGCCTTACTGAAATGGCTGACACCAGAGAGACTGGCTTCCAGGATAAGGGTCAGAGTCTGCCTGCAGGGAGGTTGCAGTCTTTGCAGAGACAAGCTGACCTTTGTGCCTAGGGACTGCTGTGAAACACAAGCATCTAGAATACACAACTTTCCAATACAAGGACTACGAAGGCCTTACAAATACTGTCTACAAGACTGAGTGAAAAATACTTTTTTTTTTGCATGTGTTTGCCCTTTGCCCTGTCTCTGATTCAGCTTGGCCTGTGTGCTGGCAGGAGAGTGATTCTGACAAGTTTCTTTATGTATGTCAGATGTTCGGTCTCATCAATGAAAACCCCTTGGTGGCTCACGAGTAGGAGAATCGCACGTCTTGCATGTGCATGCCGTCATGGATGGTCACAGCAGAAGCCATATCCTGATGAGGGCTCGAGAAACCTGTGCCAGGAGTGCTTTAAAGTTTCGTCATGTTACCATCTCTAAGGAGGCATATTTTACAGTTGCAAAGATTTGTTTGTTTTTTTTTTTTAAAGTATTTTTAAAGACACTTCACATGTGTCTTAGTGTGGCAAACCTAAAAAGGGTGACTGTATCCCTTAAAACGAAGGTAACAGGAGGGACTGTAGTTTGCTGGGAAGTGCAAAAGCTGAACAAATTGCTGGTGTTTGAATATATATTATAGAGCTGTTTGCTGGGTGAAAGTGTGGCTATTTGAACTGAAAATTTTGTGACAAATTGGAATGTATCTTTCTAAATTTTAAGTCTCTTCTTTTTTTAATGACATTTCCTTTCAGGGACCTCACAGTTTATGGCACTCACCCACTGTACATTAGGTACTGCTTTTGTAGTCCGACCTGAACACCTGGCAAGGAAGCATGTCTGAAAAGCTGTTGGAGAATGATCTGCAGCTATTATTTCTTACTGCTTTTCATCCCTGAAAACAGTAAGCAGAAGCCGAGCGGGGCACAGGGCCCACACCAGCCCAAATATGTGTAACCATCTGAAGGCCCAGCAGGGTTGAGGCACAGGCTTCAGGAACAAAGTGTTTGGTCTGTCGGGTCCTTCTCTGCAAGAAAGGTGTGGAATAGAGAGGATAAATGTGAAAATGATCCAGAGGTAGGAAAGGTTCAGCCATTTTTCAGGTTTAGGTTTAGAGGCCTGGAGAGTGTAGCAGGACGAGTCAGTCAGAACAGAGCAGCAGCCGCCTCAAGAGCAGGCCTGGGCAAGGCCGCTGTAAGAATAAGGCAGAAAAAGCTGTTCCTGCAAAAGTCAAATTAGCCTTAAGTAGTGCTTTATGCTCAAACGAGGAGACAAGTTTTATTTTGGAATAGTTTTAATACTTGGGGAACAGAAAAACCAGTTGTAGAGGATCAGAAAAGATACTACATTGTGTAATGCCAGGGGCTGAACGGTGCAGTGGGAAGGAGGCCATTGAATTTCCTCTGAATACCTTCTGAATTTCCAGAGTTTTAAGTTTTTGACATAGCGAGAAAGGCACTGCTGATTACATCTTCTCAATGAGTGTGTGTCTACGATGATACAGTACATTGCGAGAGGGGCTCTGATATGACACGATGTGATGCGCGTTGGCCCAGGGATCTGCTGTTCACGTTACAAGTCTTGTGGTGGTTTTGTGCACATGAGCAGGTGTAAAATGTCTGTCACAGTGCAGTCCAGCACGCTTGTGCACAACAGTCCATCCCATGCAACGGTCCGCTGCATAGCGAGCCCAGGCAGCCTCGGGAAGAGGCTAGCTGCCATTTAAAGTGGCCCTCTGTGTCAAATCTGTCCTGTTACTTTGCTTGCTCGACGCTATTCTTTGCCCTCACACATCTGAAAAAAATCTCGCCTTCCTTTGTCCACCTTACAACAGCTGTGGGAGCCTGTTTGGAGGTCTTAATTAATATTTGGCCCTTTTTCCATGAACACAGCCCTGCATATAGTGAATAGAAGTTTTTTTCTATGGTTATAGGGAATAAGAAGGTAGTGGCTGCTCTCTTATGGTACTCTGCTTCTGCTTTGCTCATTTCCCTTATGCAGAAGTGTCTATCAACTCCTGTCACATCATTGTAACATTTTCTTTGACCAGTGCTCTGAAGAGGGGAAAACAGTTTGCTTGGAAGCTGAACCAGAACATTTCCAGGGGTCACCTGGAATGAGGTGGAGTGGTGTGATCGGGAGATGTGATGATGAACAGTGGCAGCACCCGGTCACACATTTAGAGCTATGAATGCACCATGGGGTCCAGGCTTCTGCAGTGTGGCCAGGTGGCTGTCTGTCCATGTGTCTGTCTAGGGAGGTTACTACACAACTACACTGGGAACATTTCATGCCACTGGCCGTGCCTGAAGTCCCCCCACCCACTCCTGAACATTTGGTTGTTCAATACAGTGTGGTCATGTTCATACAGTCCCAGCAGACAACGAGGTACTTGTTCTGCACTTTGTCTCCTGTATTTGGACATTTCTGATTGCTATTTTGGAGACTGAGTTGAAAAAAGTAGGTCTGGATTTCATTAAAAATTAAAGGTTGTACTGTGCTGGTGAGAGTTGTTAAGATTTTGAAAATGATGACTCTAGAATGGTCTTGGCTTTCAAAGAACATGCAGATCTCTCTTTTGGCTTTTTGACTGAGTAGTTCCCTCCCCAACTTTTTATTCTCTCGTGTGATAGAGTGGCCAAACCTGTAGATGTGTCCAGTGTCCTCTTCCTGCACATGGACACAGCCACTGCTGGAAGACTGATTAACATCATTGTGACCTCCTCCATGTTTCAGTACCGTATGTCCCCATTACCAGTGGCATCCTGCATGCTACAAGGCATGCTGGTGTGCAGTTGCAGTGTGGTTTCACAGGAAGAGAGGCTTTTGTCTGCATCTTAAAGGTTCACGTAAATGTGCTTAGTACAAATGCGCTGTGCAGGTGCAGATGGAAAGTTTTGCAGTTAGAAAAGTGCCTCTGTTGTGTCCAGGGCCTGGAGTTGTGACACATCTCAACACTTTTCAGATCAAGTATTTAATTTGTAATGCCCATGTCACCTGCCCAGCAGCTGAGAGCCATCTTCTATCAGAGCACCATCTATTTTAATCATAAACATTACCTATACACATGTGGTTTAGACCTTATGTACTAAAGTACTGTCCTCACAGTTATCAAGTAACGCTGGCCACTGCTTGAAGTCCCATCTAGCTCCTGACCCAGTGAACTCTTGGAACAATGATTAACTTTGTGGTATCTGAACAGATAGGGTGAAGTGCAGGTGTTGTGTTTTTTTAATCAAAGTAACATTGAATAGTTTTTCAAAACGTGAGGGACTTGTTTGTTTATTTGTTAACTAAAGTAATTTAGATTCTTGAACTTCAGCAGTGATTTTGAGCTAACACCTAACAGTTAAGGAACATAGCTTATCTATTTAAGGCTGTATTTGAAACAGAAAAGAAAGGAGGAAACTTTTTTTTTTAATCAAGTGGGAAAGAAGAGGATTGCAGAGGGGTGGAAAAAGTATTACTGGTGCATTGCGGGAAGGCCCACGTGGTGGCAGCAAAGGGCGCATTTTAACGGTAGAAAAGCTAAATCAAGTGGCAGTATATAGGGAACCTTTCTGTCAAACTTTTTCTCTATATTTTTCTGTGCCACAAGCAAATTCACAGTCTTTAATTTATCGTGTCGTTCTTTAAAGGAATTCTGGGTCTTGAACTGTCCAGGGACTGTCCCATATTTTTGTCATTTATATGTGATTTTTGTATGCTTAACATACTAAGATAATCTTAAATCAGTAGCTACATGTATTGACGTTTTTCCAGTTGTATTCCTTTTAAGTGAAGAATATATTGCCTAAAGGAAACCCATTCTTTCCTTTGGGAGCCTGTGTTACTAAATAATGCTTTGATATTTAAAATTACAACACAGTGATTTACTTTTCATATGATATAAAAAAATCAGAGTTGTGACTGCTTGTCTCATAAATGTCTTCTGTGTTGTCTTAGATGAAGCGATTTTCAGTTGACCAAAGGATGTTCAGGTGCATCGTTATTCAACATTGTAAAATGTCATTAAAATTGTAGACACAAACCATTTTCTTAGACACAAAACATTTTATCTTTTGATGCTAATTGTCACATTACTTTAGCAATAATACAAGTTATCGGGATTGTTGTCTTTGAGTGCTGAATGTGTCAGGAGAGGGTTTGGAGTGAGTTTGTTACCTGTGCTGTCAAAGGGTTTCAGTTATTCTTATAAAGCACTAGGAGAGAGTATCTCTTTTTGGTGTACTTTTGTCTTTTCTCATTGCTCATTACTTCCACAGAAAAAACGTGAAATTATAACACAGGTTACATTCATAGAGGAAATTCCTTAGGAATAAAAAATACTCCTTTAATTAATTTTAATTCAGGCTCATTTTGAAGAGAACTTTAAGTGATTTAATGAATTGGGACTCAATTACAATCAATCTGCAGTTGACAAATGCATATAAAGTGGATTTGCATTTTGTTTAACAAGCTGAAACAAGGCAACAGCTATATAAATTTTTAAAAGCCACTATAATAGCTTTCTATTATATACCTTGCCTTTAGCCAAATTAGTTACTGTTCCTTTTCCTTTTTCCCCAATTATTGTGTCCCTGCAAATATGTGTTTACTGGAGACTTTATACTACATCTTATTCAGGATTCTGTGTTTTAGTTTGCTTGCTTTTTAATGAGTCAAGGATTAGTCATCATTAGCATAATTTTTAGGGCAAGTTTTAGGAACAAACAGGAACGTGTTTTCCTAACCACTGTTCTACAGAACTGCAAGGTCCACAGTGGCTCTGTATTAGCCCTCCAGACCACCTTCATAGCTGTGTCAAGCCAGTCGTATGTTTCATGAGCTTTATGTTGAGGTATCCTTTGTATATATCTGTTTTAGTTATATATTTATACCCTAGTCATGCCATAAGGAAAATCCTAAGTTGTTGTTGGTTTCTTTTTTTTTTCAGTTCAAGCTCTCAGCTAGAAAGAAGGGCTTAATATTTGTCACTATTCAGTTGGCAAAGATAATTGTGTTATACTGTGAGCTTCAGAAAGTTCAAGTTTTTGTGACCTGCTGGAAGGAAAGGTTTCAAATCCATAAGTCCTCCATGACATTCTCAGAGACTAATCCTTTGGGGCCATCATGAGTCTTTCCCAAACAGTATGTGGAGAACAGGGACTCCTTTAGAATACGTGTAGGTTCTAAACAGCATAGGCCATGACAGGCTTACACTATGTAATGGATATAGAAGGCAGAAAGTTGAATACAGTTATAAGAATTATGGATGTAAATATTGCTCCAAGAATGCACAAAGCTCAGTCTTTAAGTGGTCTTCAAGTGAGGCTTTTTATTGCAGGTTGTCATCCTAGCTGGGAACCTAGGGCACAGGTGTCTAGTGAGATCACATCACCAGAAGAAACCATGTTTTCCAAGTCACTGTGATTGAAAAGTCACATGATTGAAAGAGCCAGCATTAGTACTTGAAAATTAAAGTTTACTTAAAAATTTCCAAGGTAGTTCAAGGTGTTTCAACCTTTATAGCTAAACATAATTATATCACCTGGTGAAAAAGTACCTCTTGGTTCCATGTGGTCAATCTGCCATATTGCTTCTGTCTTCTGTAAAGTAGACTTTAGCAATCTTTTCCTTCTTTTAAGCCAGGAAATGGTAAAGCAAAGAAAATAGTTAGTTTGGATGTAATTAAAAGATGACAATTCTGAAACACCAAACCTTTAGACTAAGAAAGTCATTCCCCAATCCACACTCTGTGCAGAGAGAGGACAAAGTAGATCTTGCACATCACATAACAACCAGTGTAGAATTGTCATAGATCCCAGGGTGGATGGGTGTAGACAGGATACCAAAGAGCTTCCTTATCCATAAAGACAGCTCAGGAGTACCTTGTGGTCAGCAGGATCAAAGGCTGCCCAAAAAAACTGTGGAACAGTTGGAGCTCTGTTATCATGAAGTATCCATAATACAGGTTAATCAGTTTGAAAGCAATGTTAATCACTTTGATAGAACGACTGCAGTTAATAGGACTTTGTGTAGAAAACCAAACTGCAAGGAAAAGAAAATAATTATCCAAGCCAAACCATTTTCCTGTAAACTCTTTTAGGTAGCTTAGGACCAAAGGTCAAACCAAAGAGATTCAACTGACACAAATCAGTTCTGGAAGGAGTTCTTTGTCAAGACACAGGCAGAGGACCCAGCTTGGGAGTTAGGTACTTGTCATGTGTACTGCCTGAATTACTCTCAGGTGCTTCTAAGTGTTTAAGTAAGAACTAAAGTTGTAGCACTCTTGTAAAATCCCCTTTCTCTAAAAGCTTTTTCCTATTGCTAAAATTAATGACTCTGGTATTAAGAAGGTTTTCACAGATCAGAGATGCCAGAGGGAAGAACTGTAAGTGCTGAACACAGCCAGACCTGTTAGCTAAGAACAGCAAACATAAAGGATGCTGGAGGCTGTGGTGGGAAAAGCATGTGAGAAACAAAGGCATGTCCAGCACCAAAGGGGTCACGCTCAAGCCCTTGGTTGCATAAGTAGCCCTGCGGCAGGTAGCCCTGTGGCTGTGAAACAGCTGCCCTGTCGCGTTGCCATGGTGACACTGATGTGACTTTGGGAGTGTCTTAGGGCTGTATAGACTGATTCCCCTTTCCTCTTTCAAATAAGTACCCTTTCCAGTGCTAGGGTTAACAAACTAGATAAATTTATCATGGCATAATGTGGTTAAATCTTATGCAAAAGTTAATTTATGGTGCTGTTATGTATTTTCTATTTACTTTTATTCTTTTTTTGAAAGATTATGCTTGTTTAAAGTGAAAAAAAAACAATTTAAAATTTTCAAGATGTCAGTTAATATGTTTGTATTAATATGAAATTGTATATAAAAGAGTTCACAAAGGAAATAATTGTTCATTTTTTGATAGTAAAGTTGGCCATTTTTAAAGTGTTTTTGTTCACATCACACATACACTAACAAGGCAGATTTTTCCTCTGCCCATCGTGTGGGCACTCACTGACATCTTTTTTTCTTTTTGAAGGCACAGGTAATGACTACAACATTACTTTTATTTCATACCACTCTGGATTGAATTGACATGGAGACAACTGAGACTGTTTTTCCTTCATCACACTATGACGTTGTCACTGTGGCATTGCCTGTTAGGATTACATGAAAATACTCTGCTTTGTCAGCTCCCTTGCCAGTTCAGGAACCATAGCGTTGCTGCTGCCTACGTGTCTTGCCCATGACACACGAGTTGAGTCTCCTGAAGACTGAAAAATGCTTTGCTCTGACCCAGATTGTTGGGTTCCAAAGGGAAAAATAACATGGGCTAAAGTTAGTGGGTTACCCTGCGTTTGCAGCTCAGAATGTGGAGCCATATGTCTTTGACAATCTAATGTTGATGTAGGAGGCTGGAAGTCCGAAGATACCTCCTGAGGCCTGTTAGGATATAGGCCTGTCAGGATGATCTGGGTAAAGTGTAGTGTCTTCTTGGGTAGGGAACCAGGGCCTCAGGTCACCTTTTCTCACCATAAACTAGGAAATCTGTAAAGCTGTAGTCTGGACTGTTAAGAGGTTTCTTCCTTTACCATGGATGAAACTGGAATCGGGCTGGATCTTCTGCAGGGCAGTGTCGTGGTTTAGCTGAAACCAGGACAGCAGTCTGAGTGGAACTACTGCCAGTTGCCACTAGCTGAGGAGCTGGTCCATTGCTGTCTCCTTCTCTCATTTCCTTTTAGGTTGAAAGAAGACATTCAGATAAACACAAATAAAGCTTTAATAAATAGGAATTTAATAATGAGCACTTCCATAAAAAGCATTTTTTTAAGAAGGGAGATGCTTCCTGGCGCTTTTCATCCTTCTTCATTTTGGCTGAAAACCCTGAAGTTATCAAGTACCTGGAATGGAAAAACATGTAGCACAGCTGCCACCCTAGGAAGGCATTTGCTTGCTCTAGGTACTGCTGCTGTATTCGCTTTTTTTATCATCCATATAAAACTGGGGAGCAGAGAGCCCACCTGTCCCTAGCATTTCTGCCAGTAACGAGGTAGGTGGTAGCAGCAGATGGGTAGGCAGCCTATTCCCCAGCTTTGTTAGGCTGCTTGGAGTGGAGGGTGCAGTTGTGATTGAGACTGCTGAACATGAAAGCCGTGGCAGAGAAGAGAAAGAATTGGAAAATGCTGGAAGAAATTTTGTAGGCGCTCACTTTCTGCTGGCAGCAGCAGTAGCAGCAGCTGAGATGACTCAGGCAAATTTGGCCCATGTCATGCTTTCAGCTCCCACAGGGTAACACCTGAGATAATAGTCTCTTATAGTGCTCTTCTGATGGTCCTGGGCGCATTTAATGCCTCACATTTGAATGTGACTACTTGAGTGAACGAAACTGAGCATCTGAGGTAGTCCATGCCAGGTTATGGCCCCAATGCTGATGGTTAAACTTCTTTTGCTAGGGAGAGCAATCTAAATTATCTCTTTTCTTCATCATTTGTAGTACAAGAGAAAATTGAAGAAAATGAAAGACTAGGCTTACTTTCAGAGAAAATATGACTTGAGTTTATTTAACCATTCATGATTGCAGTCCACCCCAAAAGTACATGCATTTGTAAAACACATTTTGTTGTCATCTTGAAAACAAGATTGCTTTATCCAATGTTATAACCACCAATCACTCTAAAACTACAACTATAACAAAAATAAGTTGTCCATTTAAAAAATATTTACCTGCATTTTTCAGCAATTGTATGTGTTCTAGGCCTGTTTAAAGAGAATCTGTAAGAGTGATGTAAATAGAACGGTGCATTAATGATTAACCTGCAGGATTACTGCAGCTTTTTAAATTAGGATATCTGACTTGTAGGTGACACCTGTTCATTAATATGTTCATACCTCTACAAATCAGTGGATTAAGAGATGTGCTTGTACATATGAACTTTTAAATATTTCATTCAATTTAAACATTGACTTTTTTTCTAATCTAGAAATTTTGTATTTTTGATCAAAATTACAGGATTTTTTCACCTAAACTAGAGAGTTTTGACATTTTGGCTGTGAAATGGAAGCTGTGAACATTTTTTGAGTTTTTAGAAAAAACAAGTATATTCATAGAATCATAGAATCATAGAATCATTAAGGTTGGAAAGGACCTCTAAGATCATAAAGTCCAACTATCAACTCAACACCACCATGCCCACTAAGCCATGTCCCGAAGTGCCATGTCTGCATGTTTTTTAAATATCTCCAGTGATGGTGACTGCATCACTTCCCTGGGCAGCCTGTTCCAATGCTTGACCACTCTTTCAGTAAAAAAATTTTTCCTAATATCCAATCTAAACCTTCCCTGGTGCAACTTGAGGCCATTTCTTCTCATCCTATTGCTAGTTACTTGGGAGAAGAGACCAACACCCACGTCACCACAACCCCCTTTCAGGTAGTTGTAGGTAGCGATAAGGTCTCCCCTCAGCCTCTTCTTCTCCAGACTGAAAAACCCCAGTTCCCTCAGCCGCTCCTCATAAGACTTGTTCTCCAGACCCCTCACCAGCTTCGTTGCCCTTCTTTGGACACGCTCCAGCACCTCAATGTCCTTCTTGTAGTGAGGGGCCCAAAACTGAACACAGTATTTGAGATGTGGCCTCACCACTGCTGAGTACAGGGGCACAATCCCTTCCCTACTCCTGCTGGCCACACTATCTCTGATACAGGCCAGGACGCTGTTGGCCTCCTGGGAACACTGCTGTCAACCAACACCCCCAGGTCATTTTTGCCAGGCAGCTTTCCAGCCACTCCTCCCCAAGCCTGTAGCATTGCATGGGGTTGTTATGGCCAAAGTGCAGGACCAGGCACTTGGCCTTGTTAAACCTCATACAGTTGACCTCTGCTCATCAATTCAGCCTGTCCAGATCCCTCTGCAGAGCCTTCCTACACTCCAGCAGATCAACACTCCCACCCAACTTGGTGTCATCTGCAAACTTACTGAGGGAGCACTCGATCTCCTCATCCAGATCGTCGATAAAGATATTGAACAAGACCGGCCCTAGAACCAAGCCCTGGGGAACACCACTTGTGACCGGCCGCCAACTGGATTTAACTCCATTCACCACGGCTCTCTGAGCTCGGCCATCCAGCCAGGTTTTACCCAGCGAAGAGTAAACCTGTCTAAGCCACGAGCCGCCAGCTTCTCCCGGAGAATGCTATGGGAGACAGTGTCAAAGGCTTTACTAAAGTCCAGGGAGACAACATCCACAGCCTTTCCCTCATCCACTAGGCAGGTCACCTGGTCATAGAAGGAGATCAGGTTGGTCAAGCAGGACCTGCCTTTCATGAACCCAGTAAAATAAAAATGGTTGAAAATCTACTTGTTTGATACAAACCTTTTGATCTTCTTGGATGTCATGGAGAGGTTGGAAATACTCAGTTTACCAGGCAGTAAAGGGCACAAATTAAGATGGTAGAGGAATAGCGCATCTCATTCCTGTTACTTGCATTATTTTAACTGATCCTTACCTGAGTCAACCTAAAATGAAACTAGCTATATTGTTACTATGGACTTGAATCCTTAGTCTTTTCTAAGCAATTCTCATAATATGGAGAAACTTTCACTTCTAGTCCCCCAACAGGTTAAAAAACAGTAAATTTGGGGAGGGAGGAGAAATTTTCAAGATTTGATAAAGGTAACTTAGTCTACAAAAAGTACTGAGGAGATTAAAGGCTTTCTTGCTTTATTTCATTTCCTGTTTTGGTTGATTACTCAAATACATTTGCTGTTTCTTCTCTCTGTGAGTCTTCATGCCAAATCTTGAGTTTTTTAGTCAGAACACCCACTGGATGATCCAGGAGTTTTGCTTGGTAATAGCTGCAACACCCTACTTTCTTTTACTGGTAAACAACAAATAGCTTCTTAGAATTTTTTCAGCCTTCTTCACAGAAATACTTTTTTGGCCTTTTTCCCTCTACACTAATCTACAGGTTTTCAAGTGAATGCTTTTATTCGCTATGCAGCAACAGTATGAAAAGTTTTGACAGGACTTACAGTCTTGTCATTTGACAGTTTTTAGATTTTTTTGTATTTGTGCCAAGACTGTGTATTACATCATTTCAGCACCCAAAGGAACTTCGTGCTCAAATAAGTAGCCAAAACATCAGTAACACCCTAAAAGAAATTTACTGGTAAACAACAAATAGCTTTAATAGAATTTTTTCAGCCTTCTTCACAGAAATACTTTTTTGGCCTTTTTCCCTCTACACTAATCTACAGGTTTTCAAGTGAATGCTTTTATTCGCTATGCAGCAACAGTATGAAAAGTTTTGACAGGACTTACAGTCTTGTCATTTGACAGTTTTTAGATTTTTTTGTATTTGTGCCAAGACTGTGTATTACATCATTTCAGCACCCAAAGGAACTTCGTGCTCAAATAAGTAGCCAAAACATCAGTTGCAGAAAAATTGACACAGTTATTATTTTGAATAAAACACTGAATGCTTGCTGTAGAAAGTTAACTATCAGTCCAAAATTCTTAAAGAATTGAAAGATCATTTTGAATAAGGTACAGAAAACCACTTATGGCTGTACCAGATGGCAGAAAAAATTGCTAAATTAATGAACTTTTTATAATCAGTGTACCCACAGCTTTCTCCATGTTACCATTGTTCCATTAAATTTAGTGTTAAAGCATTATAATTAATATTAAATTTTCAGTGTTATTCAGATAAAATGCAATTACATCCACTGAGATATTTACCTTATCTATTCTGTAGGGATATTCTGTGAAAGGAGGAATGGGCAGTATACTTTAGAATGTCTTCATTGTGTTTTTTTGTGAATCAGTATTTATGCATATATATGTAGAGGCAGAGGAATTTTAGTGATATATGGCTATTTCTGAAAAAATTAAAAGGTTCTTTTTTATTCTTAAGGTGTATACTTTTGCATTATTGGGGGTCAATTATTTAAAGATTTTTTCTCTTTTTTTTTTTAAGTAAGTAAAACTTTTAATGCAATTCACCAATTTAGCAATGAACGAGCTTGAAAATAGCTGAACTGGTATACATATATGCATGCAAAAAGATAAATACAAGTTAGGATACGAACATTTCAATGCAAAAATTTCCTATGCAAAGATTTCTTACAGAAAATTCTTCAATGCTCTGCAGATAGGTTAGAAATATTTTGCCACTTACCAATGCTCATCTAGCAAGGTGTAGGTTGGGAATTTATTTTTAGAGACATTTTAACTGTAAAAGAATCAGCATGACTGTGATGGCGAGCACTGCTGGTTGTAAAAGTTATAATGAAACATTGAAAATGACATGGTTAGAACTTATCTAAATGGAAGCAACCTGTAAAAAGAATTGTTAAAAAATGGCTTTCAGTGACACATGCTCTGAAAAGTAAAGATACACAATAGGTTCTGCTTCTTTCAGGCGACCCATTGTAATACCTCCAGTCTAACACATAATGGTAACTGAGGACATAAATTGATACCAGGTAAGAGCAGCATTTAACATCTACAATTAGTTCTCCAGTGATGAATAAATGATAATAGAATCAAAAGAACCTTTTTCTAGCCTTAAAATGCTTGTAAGACTAAGAAAGGGAATATTACTTTAGCACTTGGCTATGTGAAGTAACAGGAGGATGACATCCTGCTCTGTATAAAGCACAGTGGGGGAACTTGCAAAGAGCTTTTGTTTTTGTCTTAGAGGAGTGAAGGCCAGTACCGTGCAAGCTCCCCAATCCCTCCCTGTACAGCAGGTCCGCTTCTGAGCACTATGGCAGCAGCAGCAGAAACCTACGGTTTTGATTCTGTGACACTAATTACTAGTGACCTGTGTGTACTGTTATTCTTGGGTTTAGTACTGAGGCTTGCAAGACTCGCTCAGGGACAGAAAAAAAGAAACCTTACGTTATAGACTTCATAAACATGTGTCACAAGAGCCTGGAAGTTTCCAGGGCTGAAAATATTCCTCTTAGTCTCTGGTCATACACAGCAACATGTAGCACTTGAGGTTGCAAAGGCATCTTTTAGTCTTTTTCAGAGTGTAATTGTTGATAATTAAAAATGGCTTTCTCTCAAAATTTTCCCACTAGAAGCATTCCATGCTGAAATGGTTTTCATATATGCATACAAAAAGGTGAATGTAAGTTAGGATGGAAAAAATGCAGCAAAAAATTCCTGCCAGTAAGTTGAAATGAAAATTCAATAGAGCATAACACCACCACAACCAATCAGCCTATGATCAGTTCTTGTTATTTCATTCATTTTTTTAGATATTGCAGTTTTGGTTTTGGTGTTTTTTTAAGTAAGAATTGTCTGCCTCCTCCAAGAAATTGAGAGTAAATGCTCAGTTCTTATATTGGCAGGGTTGAGGAGGAAAACCTTGTTTTTAATCTACTGCTGAAAGCATGCTGTGTCCAGGGGACAGGCCATACCCCAGGATATTTCCGCACAGTGGCTATTAAGATCCAGGTTCTTCCTGTTCTGCTTTGCCTTATGTTGCAGCTGCACAAATGAAGTGATTCACAGGCAGTAAATAAGCAGAGTGCACACAGTGTCAGATTGCTTGAATTCTGTAGCGATGAACATTGCATATGATTGCATGTGCCCATCTGGTATTACTGGTTCCAGCTGCTTTTCATTTTAAAATGAGAACAGAGTGACAATGGCTGTAAATAAATAAATTATTTTGTTTACTACAAACTTACGCTCAGGATTTATACATTAAAAATTACAGTAGGCTGGGATAGAAAATTTAAAATGCTGCTAGACCTCTGCGATTCTTAACCTAGGTTTTCCAATGCCACCTTTCCTCTTTTTTACTGTTTCAAAGGAAAACACAGTGGTTGAGGAACAGACAGGCTTCATGTCTCTTGAGCGTGCCTTGGGAATGTCTAAGGATCTGGTTGGAGATCCCTAAGTCCCAGTTGGAGGCTTGAGATCACCAGAGTGGTTGTTCATTTTAAAGCATATTCCATGGCATTTGAACCAGCCTATATTATGGTTGCTACCTTCCATTCTAGAGGTTACAGACTGATCTGAGAATTGCATGAGTGTCTCTAATACTGTGATAAATCATGACTGTTTCTGCTGAAGTGATGAAGATTTGTGTCCTAAAATGACCCTAACAATCGAGAAAAAGGAAAAGTCCTGGAAGTAAAATTCAAAAATATGCAAATTATGGAATCAAATAATAAATCAAAAGGACGATTTTTTTTTTTTATTTAAAGGCTTGGATGCTCTTGCCAGTATGTCATTCTTTTGGCTCTATGTAGGAGCTGAAAACAGTCTCAGAATACCATAAGACCAGGAAAAAGTAAATGGTACCTCAATAGAGCTCCTTGCTTTCCATAATGAGCAGTGAATCCCACCGCTTTTTATCAAAAGGAGGTTGAGAAAATAAGTAATGCTAGCAGCAGTCCTGCATGTCTTTACAGGGCATGGTTTAGGGTGCTCAACAGAAGAATGTTTATCCAAAGAAAATTTCTTGAGACAAAGAAACTATGAGAGTGATGCTCAGACTTCGGGCAGTTGGCCCATAGTAGTGATGTTTCTTGTTGCCTTGTGACACTTACAGGCCAAACTGTGTAGTTGCCAGGGTTATTCAGGGTTTTACTATTAACTTTAATAGTAACAGGCTTCCTCTGTAGAGGTTACTGCCTGTCACCCTCCTTTGCTGGATTAACATCAGTATAGTTCCACATTAATCTAATTTTTATTAGTTCTTATATTTTATATTATTATATTATTTATATGTAATACTAATTTAAATTTGCATGAAATCACAAATTATACTTTGCTAACATTTTGATTTCCCTGTTCAGTTCTTAATTTTAACCTTTATTTTTAATTAACCTTTGTATCATTATAACATAAGCATCTTCGTTGTGAATGGAAACTTGATGTTCAGTTGAACGTATATACCTGTGAAGCCAATGAAGAACAGTGTAGTATCAACTGTGAACATCTCTTATCTATTGCCTTATGCCAAGAGAGAGGGGACTTTAAACAGAGCCCTATTTAGAGGCAAAGATTGGAGTTTTCTCAGCTGTGGGTTTTTTTCTGAAGAGACTGAGTGACTTTGAAAGAACAGTGCATGCTGTGAAGAGAGACTATCCTCTATCACATGTTAGAGGAAGACTAGGCTGGGAAAAGAAAGGTGGGGAAGGGACTTTGCTGTGTCCAAAGCACTGGTCAGACTTCAGGCTTACAGAAGGAGTAAGGGCACGCTGCTGAAGATGATTCACTGCAGAATAGTTTACACAGATCTTTATTTTGTAAAGATCTGCAATTGTCTGGGTTTTTTTAGAAACAAAAGTGACTGTGGTCAAAAAATTCCTTGTAATAAGTCATCTTGTCCATTAAAGGTTAACAAAGAAGCTAAATGCATCTTGTTACAGAGAATGCAGTTGTGAAGGAGTATTTGAGTAATACACCAAGTACATCAGGTTTTAGTAGGTTTTTGGAGGCTATGGTTTAAGAGCTCTTAAGCCTGAAAATGTAGGTCTGAAGAGAAGGGAGGAGTAAGAGAAAAGCAAATGTCCATCAGACAATGTTGCTGAAAGACACACAGACTTTGAAAAGTGACCCAGCACTTCCCTAAGCCAGTTGGATAAGGAAAATACATGATAAACTACTTGCATCTGTTTGCAACTGACTGGTGTCATCTGAGTAGTGTTTTCATCAATCCCTTCAGTGACAGGGAAGAACGCTGAAAGGAACAGGAAAGCACACCTGATCAACACATGGCTCAGGGGCTGGTGCCGTCGTCAGAATTTTGGGTTTTTTGACTACGGGGCGGTTTACACGGCACCGGGCCTGCTCGCAGCAGATGGAGTGCAACTGACTCCAAGGGGCAAAAGGATTCTTGCTCATGAGCTGGCAGGCCTCATCGAGAGGGCTTTAAACTAGATTTGGAGGGGGGAGGGGATAAAACCAGGCTCACTAGAGTTGAGCTTAGGGGTGGCGTGCCAGAGTTGAAATCACCAGCTCAGGTGCATCTACACCAATGCACGCAGCATGGGCACCAAACAGGAGGAGCTGGAAGCCATTGTGCAGCGGGACAGCTATGATGTAGTTGCCATGACAGAAACATGGTGGCATGCTTCTCATGACTGGAGTCCTGCAATGGACGGCTATAAGCTCTTCTAGTGGACGCCGTTTGGCGCTTGCGAAGGGATATGCAGAGAAGGAGAGGTGGTGGGGTTGCTCTGTATGTTAGGGAGTGTTTTGATTTTTGATTTTTGATTTTGATTTTGATTTGATTTGATTCAAATCAAATTTGAATTTTGATTGCATAGAAATCAATGACTGTGAA